>NC_051398.1:52034253-52059318 GCF_015228065.2 Penaeus monodon
AATTTTTATTTCGCTTATCATTATATATTAATTTATTTTTATTATTTCGCACGCTTATTACTCACCTATTATTTATTTTTTATTTTACCTATTATTATTAACTATTATTTATTTCGCTTATTTCGAATTTTTATTGCAATTTTGACGCATTTTCTACTCTCGCTTTTCCTTATTTTCTATTTCGACGCATTTTTTACTTTCGTTTATTTCGCTTTTTATTATCGGTTTATTTCGCACGTTTATTTGTTTTCTCTTTCGAATTACCATCGCAATTTTGACGCAATTTATCGCTTTTTTCTATTTCTATTATTCGGAATTCTGACGCATTTCGCTTTTTCTATTTTCTATTTACGATTATTTATTTTCTGTTTCTTGCATTATTCCTCTTCTTCATTCTTCTTCTTCTTGCTTCGCTTATTTTCGTTACCTTACCTATTTCATTTTACGCATTACACACATATTTACATATCAACATTACACACATATTTACATATTAACCTGAATATTCATAGCATTTCATAGACATATTTACATACACATATATATGAACAATTAATGATGTACATGTACATTTACAGAATCAGAGAATATGGCCATTTACATATGGGCCATCAAGGTGAAGTTCCTAGCCCAAGGGAACAACGCGCCGGCCGGGACTCGAACCCTCGAACCTGGATTTGTCGACGAATCCAAGTCCGATGCTCTAACCGCTCGACCAACGCGCCCTCCATTGCAACTCTTGCAGAAGTCCTTAAATGTTGCCAAGTCCCCTTCCCCCGCAGTAATAAAAATTGCGTCACACGTACGATGAAATTACGAAATACGAAAATCGAAATGCGAAATAGAAAAGCGTGCGAAATATACCGACATTAGAAACTAATAGAATTAATATAAAATAAGAAAAAGGGAAAGTACAAAATACGTCAAAATTGGGATAAAAACCGTAATCGCAAATACAAGAGAAAAAAGAAAAAGCGATAGTAATTGCGTTAAAATTGCGATAATAATTCAAAATAGAAAACAGATAATCCTGCGAGATATGATAAACATTAGATAAACAGCATAACCGAAAAGTAAAAACTGCGTCAAAATCTTCGATACAGAAAAGAAAATAAGAAAATAAGCGGCAAAACTGCGATAAAAATAGAAAACCAGCGAAGTCGAAAAGAGAAAAAATATTGCGAAAATAAAAACTAAAGAAAATAAGAAAATAAGCGGCGAAACTGTTTTTCCGCGGCTGTTTTTTCTATAAAAATAGAAAACCAGTGAAGTCGAAAAGAGAAAAAATATTGCGAAAATAATTATCAAAAATAAATAATTATTAAAATAATTAATCAAAAATAAAATTATTATCGCAATTTTAACGCAATTACTATCGCTTTTTGTATTTTCTCATTTAATTTTTTTTTTTTCTATTTCGATTTTTATCGCAGTTTTGACATATCTCTTACTATTAGTAATAATAATAATAATTTTTTCGCTTTTTCTGATTTTCTATTTTCTATATTTCTCTTTTTCTATTTTCTATTTTGCTGCTTCTAATGGCTGTTTATTTCGCACGCTTTTCTATTTCAGATTTCGTATTTCCATTTTCGTATTTCGTAATTTTATCGTACGTGTGACGCAATTTTTACTTTCGCTTATCATTACTATTTATTGCTTATCGTATCGTTTTATTTCGCCGCTTATTACTCACCGCAATTTTGACGCAATTATTTTCATTTATTTCGAATTTTTATCGCAATTTTGACGCATTTTTTTATTTTCGATTTTTCTTTATTTCCTATTTCGTATTTTTATCGCACGTTCGACGCAATGTTTTATTTTCGTTTTATTTCGCTTATTATTATCGGTTTATTTCATACGCTTATTATTTATTCGCAGTTTTGACGCAATTATTTTCGCTTTTTCTACTATATTTACGCTTGCATCTTGCATTATTCCTCTTCTTCATTCTTCTTCTTCTTGCTTCGCTTATTATCGTTACCTTACCTATTTGATTTTACGCATTACACACATATTTACATATCAACATTACACACATATTTACACATTAACCTGAATATTCATAGCATTTCATAGAGACATATTTATATACACATATATATGAACAATTAATTATGTACATGTACATTTACAGAATCAGAGAATATGGCCATTTACATATGGGCCATCAAGGCCCAAGGGAACAACGCGCCGGCCGGGACTCGAACCCTCGAACCTGGATTTGTCGACGAATCCAAGTCCGATGCTCTAACCGCTCGACCACCGCGCCTTCCATTGCAACCCTTGCAATCAATAACGGTATGCTCATGTTTGAGCAGCCGTGGACCTCTCCACCATCCTTCGCCACTAAACTCGATCTTACGCTTTTCTTTCCACTTATACCAGTCTCTAAATGTTGCCAAGTCCCCTTCCCCCGCACTCGCCTATTATCATTATCATCATTATGACATTATTATTACTATCATTATCATTATTATTATTATTATTATTATAATTATTATTTTCATTATTTTCATCATTATCATCTTTATCATCAATATTCTTATTGTTATTGTTAACCTTATCATTATTGTCATTATTATAATTATTATCATTATTATTAATAATATTACTATTTGTATTACTTATTATTATCCTTGTTATTATTAATATTACTTTTTATTTTGTTATTGTAGTTATTATTATCATTATTATTATTATATTTTCATTATCATTATGACATTCATTATTATCAGTATTATTATTATCATAAAAACTAAAGAAAATAAGAAAATAAACGGCAAAACTGTTTTTCCGCGGCTGTTTTTTCTATAAAAATAGAAAACCAGCGAAGTAAAAAAGAGAAAAAAAGCAAAATAAAACTAAAGAAAATAAGCGGCAAAACTGTTTTTCCGCGGCTGTTTTTTCTTTAAAAATAGAAAACCAGCGAAGTCAAAAAGAGAAAAAATATTGCGAAAATAAAAACTAAAGAAAATAAGAAAATAAGCGGCAAAACCGTTTTTCCGCGGCTGTTTTTTCTATAAAAATAGGAAAACCAGCGAAGTCCAGAAGAGAAAAAAAATTGCGTAAATAAAAACATGTGTTAATGAAATAATAATGAAAACAACATCAACAACAACAACAATAATAATAATAATGATAATAATAATAATAATAATGTCAATAATGATGATAATGATAATAGGCGAGTGCGGGGGAAGGGGACTTGGCAACATTTAAGGACTTCTGCAAGGGTTGCAATGGAGGGCGCGGTGGTCGAGCGGTTAGAGCATCGGACTTGGATTCGTCGACAAATCCAGGTTCGAGGGTTCGAGTCCCGGCCGGCGCGTTGTTCCCTTGGGCAAGGAACTTCACCTTGATGGCCCACATGTAAATGGCCATATTCTCTGATTCTGTAAATGTACATGTACATCATTAATTGTTCATATATATGTGTATATACATGTGTCTCTATGAAATACTATGAATATTCAGATTAATATATAAATATGTGTGTAATGTTGATATGTAAATATGTGTGTAATGCGTAAAATCAAATAGGTAAGGTAACGAAAATAAGCGAAGCAAAAGAAGAAGAATGAAGAATAGGAATAATGCAAGAAACAGAAAATAAATAAGCGTAAATATAGTAGGAAAAGCGAAAATAATTGCGTCAAAACTGCGTATAAATAATAAGCGTATGAAATAAACCGATAATAATAAGCGAAATAAAACGAAAGTAAGACTTGCGTCAAACGTGCGATAAAAATACGAAATAGGAAAGAAAGAAAAAAATTGTGCGACACAAACAAATATGACAAATGCGAAAGTAGAAAATGCGTCAAAATTGCGATAAAAATTCCAGATCAGCGAAAATCATTGCGTCAAAATTGCGGTGAGTAATAAGCGGCGAAATAAAACGAAACGATAAGCAATAAAATAATAAAGAATAATAATAAGCGAAAGTAAAAATTGCGTCACACGTATGATAAAATTACGAAATACGAAAAAGGAAATACGAAATGGGAAATAGAAAAGCGTGCGAAATAAACATTAGAAACAGCAAAATAGAAAATAAGAAAAAGCGGAAAAAAAAGTTATTATTATTATCATTAATAGTACAAGATATGTCAAAATTGCGATAAAAATGGAAATAGAAAATAAAAAAATTACATGAGAAAATACAAAAAGCGATAGTAATTGCGTTAAAATTGCGATAATAATTCGAAACAGAAAACAAATCAGAGTGCGAAATAAAGGAGAGGATGAATAGCAAAATAAGAAAAAGCGGAAGTTAAAACTGCGTCAAAATTGCAATGAAGTCTCGAAGTATGAAAGAGCGAAAATTAATAGAAAAAATAATTAGACAAAAAAGCGAGCAAACCGATATTAGAAATAACAAAATAGAGAAAAAAAAAACGAAAGTAGAAAAAGCGGCAAAACTGCGATAAAAATAGAAAATTCTGTAAATGTACATCAGTTAATATAAATATAATAATAAATATGTCTAAATACGTTAATAATAAATATGTTTCTATGAAATGAATATTACATCTCTGTTAGGGATTGTGTCTAAAGTTTCTTGGAGAGTGTTAAAAAAATTTTCCCTTTCTTCATCACTTGCAATGTTGGTTGGTGCGTAGCATTGTATAATACTAATGTTATGAGGTTTTGCTTGTATTCTGACTTTTAAAATGCGATCATTTATTGGGCTGTACCCAATTAGTGCATTTGCAGTTTTTTTCGTGAGAATCATAGCAACTCCGTGACTATAATTTCCTTCTTCTTTTCCAGAAAAAAGAACTGTCTTGTTTTCTTTAGTTTTGAAACTTCCATTACTTTTCCAATTGGTCTCACTGATTCCTAGTATTTAAATGTTGTATCTATCCATTTCGTTACAGACAGTATGTAATTTACCCATCTCTTATTTTCCTTACGTATCATTGATATTACTATTATCATTATCACTATTGTTATTACTATTATAATTATTACCATTATTATTCTCATCATTATCATTACTATAATTAGTGTTAATATCAAGAGAATAATTATAGTAGTATAGATAATAGTAATAATGATAATGATGACGATGGTAATGATAATGATAATGATATTAATACTGATAGCTGTGATAATAATAATAATATAATAATAATAAAAGGGAAAATGATGATTATTATGATAGTAATAATAATGATAAAGAAAATAATCATGATAGTATTAACATTTATAATAATGATCATAATGATAACAATGATAGTAATAATGATAATGCTAATAAGAAAAAAATGATAATGAAAATGATAGTAATAATTTTAATGATGATGATGATGATTGTCATATTAAGGATGATAATTATGATAATAACAGTAATGATAATAATAATAATAATGATGATATTATTTTTATATTTTCAGGTTTTATCGCAATTTTGACGCAGTTTTTACTTTCGCTTTTTCTTATTTTCTCTTTTGCTGTTTCAAATGTCGGTTTATTTCGCACGCTTTTCTATTTCAGATTTCGTATTTCCATTTTCGTATTTCGTAATTTTATTGTACGTGTGACGCAATTTTTACTTTCGCTTATTATTATTATTTATTATTTTATTGCTTATCGTATCGTTTCATTTCGCCTCTTATTACTCACCGCAATTTTGACGCAATGATTTTCGCTTATTTCGAATTTTTATCGTAATTTTGACGCATTTTTTTTTTTTCGATTTTTCTTTATTTCCTATTTCGTATTTTTATCGCACGTTCGACGCAATGTTTTATTTTCGTTTTATTTCGCTTATTATTATCGGTTTATTTCATACGCTTATTATTTATTCGCAGTTTTGACGCAATTATTTTCGCTTTTTCTACTATATTTACGCTTATTATTTTTGTTTCTTGCATTATTCCTCTTCTTCATTCTTCTTCTTCTTGCTTCGCTTATTTTCGTTACCTTACCTATTTGATTTTACGCATTACACACATATTTACATATCAACGTGAATATTCATAGCATTTCATAGAGACATATTTATATACACATATATATGAGCAATTAATGATGTACATGTACATTTACAGAATCAGAGAATATGGCCATTTACATGTGGGCCACCAAGGTGAAGTTCCTTGCCCAAGGGAACAACGCGCCGGCCGGGACTCGAACCCTCGAACCTGGATTTGTCGACGAATCCAAGTCCGATGCTCTAACCGCTCGACCACCGCGCCCTCCATTGCAACCCTTGCAGAAGTCCTTAAATGTTGCCAAGTCCCCTTCCCCCGCACTCGCCTATTATCATTATCATCATTATTGACAATTATTATATTATTATTATTATTATTGTTGTTGTTGTTGATGTTGTTTTCATTATTATTATTATTATTATTATTATTATTTATTTTCATTATTTTCATTATTATCATCTTTATCATCATTATTCTTATTCTTATTGTTAACCTTATCATTATTGTCATTATTATAATTATTATCATTCAGTGTATGTGAAAGTGTATATGTAAAGGAATAAAGAAAACGACAATCAGGCAGACTTATATAATTTTATTTATTTTATTTCTTTATTCTTTTATTTATTTCTATTTTATTTTTATTCATTTTATTATTATTATTATTATATATATATATATTTTTTTTTTTTTTTTGTGCAGTCTTCGCCCTTTTTCTTTCTCGTAAATTTTCTATTCTTTTCGCACATTTTGGTTTCGCTTTTCGCTCTTCTTCCTTTTTTTCTGTTTTGTTAACACATGTTTTTATTTATGCAATTTTTTTTCTCTTCTGGACTTTTTTCGCTTTTTTTTTTTTTTTTTTTTTTTACTTCGCTGTTTTCCTATTTTTTATAGAAAAAACAGCCGCGGGAAAACAGTTTTGCCGCTTATTTTCTTATTTTCTTTAGTTTTTATTTTCGCAATATTTTTTCTCTTTTCGACTTCGCTGGTTTTCTATTTTTATGGAAAAAACAGCCGCGGAAAAAAAGTTTTGCCGCTTATTTTCTTATTTTCTTTAGTTTTTTATGATAATAATAATACTGATGATAATGAATGTAATAATGATAATGAAAATATGATAATAATAATGATAATAATGATAATAATAACTACAATAACAAAATAAAAAGTAATGAAAATTGGTAATGATAGTAAAAGTAAAAATAATAATGATTATAATAGTAATTGTAATGATCATGATAGTATAAATACTAATAATAATGATAATGATAATAACAACAATAATGAGAGTAATGAAAAGTAATATTAATAATAATAATGGTGATAATAAAGTAATACAAATAGTAATAATATTATTAATAATAATGATAATCATAGTAATAATAATAATAATAGTAATAATACTGATGATAATTATGATAATAATAATTATGATAATACTGATAATAATGATAATGGTAAAACATAATAATGATAACTATAATAATAAGAATGATAATAAGAATTATAATAATTATAATAATGACATTAATGATAAGGTTAACAATAAAATAAAAAAAAAAATAATAAAATATTAATAATAATAATAATAATAATAATGATAATAATAATAATAGTAATGATAATGTCAATAATGATGATAATAATAATAGGCGAGTGCGGGGGAAGGGGACTTGGCAACATTTAAGGACTTCTGCAAGGGTTGCAATGGAGGGCGCGGTGGTCGAGCGGTTAGAGCATCGGACTTGGATTCGTCGACAAATCCAGGTTCGAGGGTTCGAGTCCCGGCCGGCGCGTTGTTCCCTTGGGCAAGGAACTTCACCTTGGTGGCCCATATGTAAATGGCCATATTCTCTGATTCTGTAAATGTACATGTACATAATTAATTGTTCATATATATGTGTATATAAATATGTCTCTATGAAATGCTATGAATATTCACGTTGATATGTAAATATATGTGTAATGTTAATATGTAAATATGTGTGTAATGCGTAGATTCGAATGGAAAGGTAACGTAAATAAGCGAAGCAAGAAGAAGAGGAATAATGCAAGAAACAGAAAATAAATAAGCGTAAATATAGTAGAAAAAGCGAAAATAATTGCGTCAAAACTGCGAATAAATAACCGTATGAAATAAACCGATAATAATAAGCGAAATAAAACGAAATTAAAACATTGCGTCGAACGTGCGATAAAAATACGAAATAGAAAATAAGGAAAAGCGAAAGTAGAAAATGCGTCAAAATTGCGATAGAATTCGAAATAAGCGAAAATCATTGCGTCAAATTGCGGTAATAAGCGGCGAAATAAAACGATACGATAAACAATAAAATGATAAATAATAATGATAAGCGAAAGTAAAAACTGCGTCAAAGTTGCGATAAAACCCGAAAATATAAAAATAATATCATCATTATCATTATCATTATTATCATTGCAATTCAAATCCTAAGTCGGATGTACCGAGGTATATTTATGAAAGATGGAATAATGCAATGCCGCATTGATAACGATAAATTACAACCCTCCCTGACCAGGACTCGAACCTAGTTGCACATCCTTTTAGTGGGTCGTGTGGCACGGTTGGTTTAGCGCTGGCCTCCGGTTTCATACCCGGAGTGACCTAGGTTCGAGTCCTGGTCAGGGAGGATTGGAATTTATTATTATTATTATTATTATTATTGTTATTATTATCATTATTATTATTATTATTATTATCATTAATATTATTGTTACTATTACTATTATTATTATTATTATTAATTATTATTATTATTATTATATTATTACCATTATTGTTATTATCACTATTATTGTTGTTATTATAATTATTATTATTGTTAATATTATATTATTATTATTATTATATTATTTATATTATTATCATCATCATATTATTATTATTATTATTATTATTATTATTGTTATTATTATTATTATTATTATTATTATTATTATGTTTTTCTATTTTTATAGAAAAAACAGCCGCGGAGAAACAGTTTCGCCGCGAAAGTACAAAATACGTCAAAATTGCGATAAAAATCGTAATCGAAAATACAAGAGAAAAAAGAAAAAGCGATAGTAATTGCGTTAAAATTCCGATAATAATTCGAAATAGAAAACAAACAATCCTGCGAGATATGATAAACATTAGATAAACAGTAAAATCGAAAAGAAAAAACTGCGTCAAAATCTTCGATACAGAAGAGAAAATAAGAAAATAAGCCGCAAAACTGCGATAAAAAAAGAAAATAGAAAACCAGCCAAGTCAAAAAAAAAAAAAAAAAAAAAAAAAAAAAAAGCGAAAATAACAACTAAAGAAAATAAGCGGCAAAACTGCGATAAAAATAGAAAACCAGCGAAGTCGAAAAGAGAAAAAATATTGCGAAAATAATTATCGAAAATAAATAATTATTAAAATAATTAATTAAAAATAAAACTATTATCTCAATTTTAACGCAATTACCATCGCTTTTTGTATTTTCTCATGTAATTTTTTTTTTTTTTTTATTTCGATTTTTATCGCAGTTTTGACATATCTCTTACTATTAGTAATAATAATAATAATTTTTTTTTCGCTTTTTCTAATTTTCTATTTTCTATATTTCTATTTTTCTATTTTCTATTTTGCTGTTTCTAATGTCTGTTTATTTCGCACGCTTTTCTATTTCCGATTTCGTATTTCCATTTTCGTATTTCGTAATTTTATCGTACGGGTGACGCAATTTTTACTTTCGCTTATTATTATTATTTATTGCTTATCGTATCGTTTTATTTCGCCGCTTATTACTCACCGCAATTTTGACGCAATTATTTTCGCTTATTTCGATTTTTTCGTAATTTTGACGCATTTTTTTATTTTCGATTTTTCTTTATTTTCTATTTCGTATTTTTATCGCACGTTCGACGCAATGTTTTATTTTCGTTTTATTTCGCTTATTATTATCGGTTTATTTCATACGCTTATTATTTATTCGCAGTTTTGACGCAATTATTTTCGTTTTTTCTACTATATTTACGCTTATTTATTTTCTGTTTCTTGCATTATTCGCATTACACACATATTTACATATCAACATTACACACATATTTACATATTAACGTGAATATTCATAGCATTTCATAGAGACATATTTATATACACATATATATGAACAATTAATGATGTACATGTACATTTACAGAATCAGAGAATATGGCCATTTACATATGGGCCATCAAGGTGAAGTTCCTTGCCCAAGAGAACAACGCGCCGCCCGGGACTCGAACCCTCGAACCTGGATTTGTCGACGAATCCAAGTCCGATGCTCTAACCGCTCGACCACCGCGCCCTCCATTGCAACCCTTGCAGAAGTCCTTAAATGTTGCAAGTCCCCTTCCCCCGCACTCGCCTATTATCATTATCATCATTATTAACATTATTATTACTATTATTATTATTTTCATTATTTTCATCATTATCATCTTTATCATCATTATTCTTATTGTTATTGTTAACCTTATCATTATTGTCATTATTATAATTATTATCATTCAATGTATGTGAAAGTGTATATGTAAAGGAATAAAGAAAACGACAATCAGGCAGACTTATATATATTTTATTTATTTTATTTCTTTATTCTTTTATTTATTTCTATTTTATTTGTATTCATTTTATTATTATTATTATTTTTTTTTTTTTTTTTTTTTTTTTTTTTTCGACCTCGCCCTTTTTCTTTCTCGAAATTTTCTATTCTTTTCGCACATTTTGGTTTCGCTTTTCGCTCTTCTTCGTTTTTTTCTGTTTTGTTAACACATGTTTTTTATTTACGCAATTTTTTTTCTCTTCTGGACTTTGCTGGTTTTCTATTTTTATAGAAAAAACAGCCGCGGAAAAACAGTTTTGCCGCTTATTTTCTTTAGTTTTTATGATAATAATGAATGTAATAATAATGAAAATATAATAATAATAATGATAATGATAATAATAACTTATTTTCGCATTTTTTTTCTCTTTTTAACTTCGCTGTTTTCCTCTTTTTATAGAAAAAAATGCCACGGAAAAACAGTTTTGCCGCTTATTTTCTTATTTTCTTTAGTTTTTATAATAATAATAATGATGATAATGAATGTAATAATGATAATGAAAATATAATAATAATAATGATAATGATAATAATAACTACAATAACAAAATAAAAAGTAATAAAAATTGGTAATGATAGTTAAAGTAAAAATAATAATGATTATAATAGTAATTGTAATGATCATGATGGTATAAATACTAATAATAGTGAATAGTAATGATGATGATAATAACAATAATAATAGTAATGAAAAGTAATATTAATAATAACAAGGATAATAATAAGTAATACAAATAGTAATAATATTATTAATAATAATGATAATAATCATAGTAATAATAATAGTAATAATAATGATAGTTATGATAATATCAATTATGATAATGCTGATAATAATGATAATGGTAAAAAAATAATAATGGTAATTATAATAATAAGAATGATAATAATTATAATAATGACAATAATGATAAGGTTAACAATAAGAATAAGAATGATGATGATAAAGATGATAATGATGAAAATAATGAAAATATTAATAATAATAAAAATAATAATAATAATGATATTAATAATAATAATGTCAATAATGATGATAATGATAATAGGCGAGTGCGGGGGAAGGGGACTTGGCAACATTTAAGGACTTCTGCAAGGGTTGCAATGGAGGGCGCGGTGGTCGAGCGGTTAGAGCATCGGACTTGGATTCGTCGACAAATCCAGGTTCGAGGGTTCGAGTCCCGGGCGGCGCGTTGTTCCCTTGGGCAAGGAACTTCACCTTGATGGCCCATATGTAAATGGCCATATTCTCTGATTCTGTAAATGTACATGTACATCATTAATTGTTCATATATATGTGTATATAAATATGTCTCTGTGAAATACTATGAATATTCACCGTTAATATATAAATATGTGTGTAATGTTGATATGTAAATATTTGTGTAATGCGTAAAATCAAATAGGTAAGGTAACGAAAATAAACGAAGCAAGAAGAAGAAGAATGAAGAAGAGGAATAATATAAGAAACAGAAAATAAATAAGCGTAAATATAGTAGAAAAAGCGAAAATAATTGCGTCAAAACTGCGAATAAATAATAAGCGTATGATATAAACCGACAATAATAAGCGAAATAAAACGAAAATAAAACATTGCGTCGATAAAAATACGAAATAGGAAATAAAGAAAAATCGAAAATAAAAAAATGCGTCAAAATTACGATAAAAATTCGAAATAAGCGAAAATCATTGCGTCAAAATTGCGGTGAGTAATAAGCGGCGAAATAAAACGATAAGATAAGCAATAAAAAATAATAAGCGAAAGTAAAAATTGCGTATAAAAAGAGGAAAACAGCGAAGTCAAAGAGAGAAAAAAAACAAAAATAAAACTAAAGAAAATAAGCGGCAAAACTGTTTTTTCCGCGGCTGTTTTTTCTATAAAAATAGAAAAACAGCAAAGTCAAAAAGAGAAAAAAAAAATGCAAAAAATAAAAACTTAAGAAAATAAGCGGCAAAACTGTTTTTTCCGCGGCTGTTATAAAATATATAAAAAAGAACAAAAAAAAACGAAGAAGAGCGAAAAGCGAAACCAAAATGTGCGAAAAGAATAGAAAATTTGCGAGAAAGAAAAAGGGCGAGGTCGAAATAATAATAATAATAATAATAATAATAAAATGAATACAAATAAATAAAAGAATAAATAAATAAAATAAACAAGTCTGCCTGATTGTCGTTCTCTTTATTCCTTTATTTCTTTATTCTTTTATTTATTTCTATTTTATTTGTATTTATTTTATTATTTTATTATTATCATTTTTTTATTTAGACCTCGCCCTTCTTCTTTCTCGCAAATTTTCTATTCTTTTTGCACATTTTGGTTTTGCTTTTCGCTCTTCTTCGTTTTTTTCTGTTTTGTTAACACATGTTTTTATTTACGCATTTTTTTTCTCTCTTTTTGACTTTGCTGTTTTTCTATTTTTTATAGAAAAAACAGCCGCGGAAAAACAGTTTTGCCGCTTATTTTCTTATTTTCTTTAGTTTTTATTTTTGCATTTTTTTTTCTCTTTTTGACTTCGCTGTTTTTCTATTTTTATAGAAAAAACAACCGCGGAAAAGCAGTTTTGCCGCTTATTTTCTTTAGTTTTTATTTTCACATTTTTTTTCTCTTTTTGACTTCGCTGTTTTCTGTTTATAGAAAAAACAGCCGCGGAAAAACAGTTTTGCCGCTTATTTTCTTATTTTCTTTAGTTTTTATTTTCTCAATATTTTTTCTCTTTTCGACTTCGCTGGTTTTCTATTTTTATAGAAAAAACAGCCACGGAAAAACAGTTTTGCCGCTTATTTTCTTATTTTCTTTAGTTTTATTTTCTTTTCTTTTTTTCTCTCTCTTTTCGACTTCGCTGGTTTTCTATTTTTATAGAAAAACAGCCGCGGAAAACAGTTTTGCCGCTTATTTTCTTATTTTCTTTAGTTTTTATTTTCGCAATATTTTTTCTCTTTTCGACTTCGCTGTTTTTCTATTTTTATAGAAAAAACAGCCGCGGAAAAACAGTTTCGCCGCTTATTTTCATATTTTCTTTAGTTTTTATTTTCGCAATATTTTTTCTCTTTTCGACTTCGCTGGTTTTCTATTTTTATAGAAAAAACAGCCGCGGAAAAACAGTTTTGCCGCTTATTTTCTTGTTTTCTTTAGTTTTTATGATAATAATACTGATAATAATGAATGTAATAATGATAATGAAAATATAATAATAATGATAATAATGATAATGATAACTACAATAACAAAATAAAAAGTAATAAAAATTGGTAATGATAGTAAAAGTAAAAATAATAATGATTATAATAGTAATTGTAATGATCATGATGGTATAAATACTAATAATAGTGAATAGTAATGATGATAATGATAATAACAATAATAAGAGTAATGAAAAGTAATATTAATAATAAGGATAATAATAAGTAATACAAACAGTAATATTATTAATAATAATGATAATAATCATAGTAATAATAATAGTAATAATAATGATAGTTATGATAATAACAATTATGATAATGCTGATAATAATGATAATGGTAAAAAAATAATAATGATAATTATAATGATAAGAATGATAATAATTATAATAATGACAATAATAATAAGGTTAACAATAACAATAAGAATAATGATGATAAAGATGATAATGATGAAAATAATGAAAATAATAATAATAATAATAATAATAATAATGTCAATAATGATGATAATAATAATAGGCGAGTGCGGGGGAAGGGGACTTGGCAACATTTAAGGACTTCTGCAAGGGTTGCGGAGACAGAATGCAACCCTGTCGTACTCCTTGTTTGACTTCGAACCATTCTGTTAACCCATAAGTGGTTCTTACAGCTGCTTGTTGTTGGTCATACAAGGCTTTTATTAATTGGATGATGTGTTTTGGAAACCTCATATCGTACATGTTATTCCAGAGGATATCGTGATCAACAGTATCAAAAGCTTTCACATAATCGATGAAACACAGGTATAGGTCTTTTTGATGTTCTCTGTTTTTTGTCTATGATCAATTTTAAATTTAGAATCAGGTTTCTGGTACCTTTTCCAGGGCGAAAACCCGCTTGTTCGTCTGCAATTTCCTCTCTTAACTTCAACTTCATTCTTTCAGCAATAATTTTCAACAAAATTTTGCTGCTGTGACTTATTAAGGCAATTGTCCTATTATTGTTGCATTGGAGTGCGTCACCTTTTTTAGGTATGGGAGTAAAGACTGATTTTACCCAGTCTTCTGGCCATTTTCTTTCATTCCATATTTTTGTACAGAGTTTGTAGAAGAAGTATTCAACACTTTCGCCAGCATTCTTAATTAGTTCTGCTGTTATTTCATCTATTCCGGGGCTCTTGTTATTCTTTACTTCTTTTATGGCTTTTATAACTTCGTCCAGCAGTGGCGGTGGTTCATCCTCGCTGTCATTGAGTCTAATTAATGTTGTTAGATCTTTATTCTTTTTGTATAGGTTGGAACAATATTGATTCCATCTATCTTTGACTTCTTTTCCATCACATAAAACAGTCCATCTTCAGTTTTGATAGTGTCCATTGTAGGTTTAAATTTTCGTGTGATGTTTCGTACTCCTTGGTAGAGTTCTTTAGTTGTCTTATTGATAGAACAGTTTTCAATTCTCTGGCAATGTTCATTTAAATATTTTTCCTTATCTTGTCGCAATAATTCTTTGAATTTTTGTATTTTGTTTTTTTGTAAATTACTTTTTCAACTGGATTATTGATACCTTTTTATTTTAGGCATCTTCTTGTTTCAATTTCACTTAGTGTTTTTTCAGATATCCAGGGGGAATTTGTCTTTTTCTTTTTGGTGATAGTTTCTTAAGCAGTGCTCAGCAGGAGTTCTTTTCCTTCTTCCCACAACTCATTTGGTGTTTTATCATCCTCACATTGATTGAGTATTTCAAATTTGTTTGACACTGCAATTCTGTAATTGTTATCAAGAGTTTTGTAGTCGAGCTTTAGAGGTGGTGTTGAACGTTCCATCTTTTTGAGTCTTATTTTAAAGTCGATAGATAGTAGTTGGTGGTCACTGTTGCAGTCGGCACCAGGTCTTGTTTTGGCATTTTTTATGCAACTCTTCCATTTTTGGTTCAGCACAATGTAGTCAATTTGGTTGCGTGTTCTTTTGTCTGGTGAAAACCACGTGTTCAAGTGTCTTGGGTGGTGTTGGAACAATGTATTGGCTATAACTAAATTATTTGTACTACAGAATTCAATAAAATCTTTACCTCTTTCATTTATATCTCCAAGGCCGAATTTTCCACAGGTGTAATTTTTTAGATTATTTTTTCCTACTTTGGCGTAGAGGTCTCCCATGATTATTTTTACATCTCTGTCAGGGATTGTGTCTAAAGTATCTTGGAGAGAGTTATAAAAAATGTCCATTTCTTCATCATTTGCAATATTGGTTGGTGCGTAGCATTGTATAATACTAATATTATGAGGTTTTGCTTGTATTCTGACTTTTAAAATGCGATCATTTATTGGGCTGTACCCAATTAGTGCATTTGCAGTTTTTTTTTCGTGAGAATCATAGCAACTCCGTAACTATAATTTCCTTCTTTTCCAGAAAAAAGAACTGTCTTGTTTTCTTTAGTTTTGAAACTTCCATTACTTTTCCAATTGGTCTCACTTATTCCTAGTATTTGAATGTTGTATCTATCCATTTCGTTACAGACAGTATGTAATTTACCCATCTCTTTCATTTTCCTTACGTTCCACGTTCCGATTTTTAATGTGTTTCTTAATTGGACATGTTTTCTTTATCTTCTTTGTCTTCCAGATGCATGTTTAACATTGTCAGCCTGGTTGCCCACTGACTAACGCGCCCCTTGATAACCCACGCGACGGGCGATGTGGTATGAATTATCGTTTCTGTATTTAATCATTGGTGTAGAGGTTTGTCAGGAGAAAATAAAAGTTGAGTGGAATCCCCCAGGCTCCTTCTCAACTCGCAGTCTCCAACTAATTAGGAGGAACTATCTCTGCCGCTTTTAAAACAGTTACACTGTAATACGCCAGACATATTATTTGGTGAAACCAGTAATCAGTATAACTGAAGGTGTTTTCACCAGATATCCACTGCCCTGCTGCCGACAGTTTCACCGTAACCCTGGTATAGGGAGCTAATAGGGTGCTATCCTTGTTCAAGTGAACCCTAGGGTGCAGTTTATTGTCTTACCCAGGACAAGTTTTTTCTATAAAGAGAGGAAAACAGCAAAGTCAAAAAGAGAAAAAAAAGCGAAAATAAAAACTAAAGAAAATGAGCGGCAAAACTGTTTTTCCGTGGCTGTTTTTTCTATAAAAATAGAAAATTAGCGAAGTCGAAAGGAGAAAAAATATTGCGAAAATAAAAACTAAAGAAAATAAGAAAATAAGCGGCAAAACTTTTTTTCCGCGGCTGTTTTTTCTATAAAAATAGGAAAACAGTGAAGTCGAAAAGAGAAAAAAAAAGAAAATAAAACTAAAGAAAATAAGAAAATAAGCGGCAAAACTGTTTTTCCGCGGCTGTTTTTTTTATAAAAATAGAAAACCAGCGAAGTCGAAAAGAGAAAAAATATTGCGAAAATAAAAACTAAAGAAAATAAGAAAATAAGCGGCAAAACTGTTTTTCCGCGGCTGTTTTTTCTATAAAAATAGGAAAACAGCGAAGTCAGAAAGAGAAAAAAAAAGCGAAAATTAAAACATTTGTTAACAAAACAGAAAAAAAAGGAAGAAGAGCGAAAAGCGAAACCAAAATGTGCGAAAAGAATAGAAAATTTACGAGAAAGAAAAAGGGCGAGGTCTACATAAAAAAAATATATATATAATAATAATAATAATAAAATGAATATAAATAAAATAGAAATAAATAAAAGAATAAAGAAATAAAATAAATAAAATATATGTAAGTCTGCCTGATTGTCGTTTTCTTTATTCCTTTACATATACACTTTCACATACCTGAATGATAATAATGATAATAATGACAATAATGATAAGGTTAACAATAAGAATAAGAATAATGATGATAAAGATGATAATGATGAAAATAATGAAAATAATAATAATAATAATAATAATATCAATAATGACGATAATGATAATAGGCGAGTGCGGGGGAAGGGGACTTGGCAACATTTAAGGACTTCTGCAAGGGTTGCAATGGAGGGCGCGGTGGTCGAGCGGTTAGAGCATCGGACTTGGATTCGTCGACAAATCCAGGTTCGAGGGTTCGAGTCCCGGGCGGCGCGTTGTTCCCTTGGGCAAGGAACTTCACCTTGATGGCCCACATGTAAATGGCCATATTCTCTGATTCTGTAAATGTACATGTACATCATTAATTGTTCATATATATGTGTATATAAATATGTCTCTATGTAATACTATGAATATTCACGTTAATATGTAAATATGTGTGTAATGTTGATATGTAAATATGTGTGTAATGCATAGTTTCGAATAGGTAAGGTAACGAAAATAAGCGAAGCAAGAAGAAGAAGAATGAAGAAGAGGAATAATGCAAGAAACAGAAAATAAATAAGCGTAAATATAGTAGAAAAAGCGAAAATAATTGCGTCAAAATTGCGGTGAGTAATAAGCGGCGAAATAAAACGATACGATAAGCAATAAAATAATAAATAATAATAATAAGCGAAATTAAAAATATCGTCACACGTACGATAAAATTACGAAATACGAAAATGGAAATACGAAATCGGAAATAGAAAAGCGTGCGAAATAAACATTAGAAACAGCAAAAGAGAAAATAAGAAAAAGCGAAAGTAAAAACTGCGTCAAAGTTGCGATAAAACCTGAAAATATAAAAATAATATTATCATCATTATCATTATCATTATTATCATTGCAATTCAAATCCTAAGTCGGATGTACCGAGGTATATTTATGAAAGATGGAATAATGCAATGCCGCATTGATAACGATAAATTACAACCCTCCCTGACCAGGACTCGCACCTAGTTGCACACTTTTTTAGTGGGTCGTGTGGCACGGTTGGTTTAGCGCTGGCCTCCGGTTTCATACCCGGAGTGACCTAGGTTCGAGTCCTGGTCAGGGAGGGTTGGAATTTATTTTTATTAATATTATTATTATCATTATTATCATTATTATTATTATTATTATTGTTACTATTATCATTATTATGTATATATTATTATATTATTATTATTGTATATTATATTATTATTATTTATTATTATTATTATATTATTATGTTTGTTATTTATTATTATATTATTATTTATTATTATTATTATTATCTGTTATTTATTATTATTATTATATATTATTATTATTTTATTATTTATTGTTATTATTATTATTATTATCATTATTATTATTATATATTATTTATTATTATTATTATTGTTATTATTATTATTATTATTATTATTATTATTTTATTTTTTTATTTTTATATATTTTATTTTATTTTTTTTTCTATTTTTATAGAAAAAACAGCCGCGGAAAAACAGTTTTGCCGCTTATTTTCTTTAGTTTTATTTTCGCAATTTTTTCCTCTTTTTGACTTCACTGGTTTTCTATTTTTATAGAAAAAACATCCGCGGAAAAACAGTTTTGCCGCTTATTTTCTTATTTTCTTTAGTTTTTATTTTCGCAATATTTTTTCTCTTTTCGACTTCGCTGTTTTTCTATTTTTATAGAAAAAAAAACGGGCCGGGGAAAAAAACAGTTTTGCCGTTTTATTTTTATTTTTTTAGTTTTTATGATAAAATAATATGAAAATTTGAATGAAATAATGAAAAAGGGAAAATATAAAATTTTTTTGAATAAAATGAAAAAAAATCAAATACCCAAAAAAAACCCGTAAAAAAAATTGGAATGTAGTAAAAGAAAAATAATAATGTTTATAATATTTAATTGTAAGATCAGGATAGTATAAATAAAAATAAAAATAAAATTTGATAAAAATAACAAAAATGAGAGTAATTTAAAATTAATATTAATCAGTAATGATGATAATAAAGTAAAAAAAATGTAAAAATTTATTAAAAATTTTAAAATCTAGTAAAAAAATAAAAATTTAGAAATACTAATGAAAAATTATGATAAAACAATTTTGATATACTGTAAAAATTTATAAGGGTTTTAAACATAAAAATTTTAAACTATGTAATAAAAATTTGAAAATAAGAATTATAAAATTTAAAAATGACAATAATGTTTAAGGTTAACAATAAATAAGAAAAAATGTTTGATAAAGTGAAAATTATGAAAATAAAAATAATAAAATAATAAAAATTTAAATAATATTAAAAAAGGGTCAAAATGATGATAAGATAATGGGCCCGAGTGGGGGAAAAAGGGGGATTTGGGCCCAACATTTAAGGATTTCAAAAAGGGGGTTGGCAAGGGAAGGGCCCCGGGGGCCCGAGGGGTTTAGAGCATCGGATTTGGATTCGTCGCCCCAAACCCGGGTTCGAGGGGCATCCCGGCCGGCGGGGTTGTTCCCGGGGGGGGCCCAAAAAGGAACTTCACCTTGAGGGCCCCACATGTAAATGGCCATTTTTTCTCTGATTCGTAAATGTACATGTACATCTTTAAATTGTTTTTATATATTTGATTAAATATTCCTATGAAATCTATGATATTCACTTTGATAGAAAATTTGGGGAAAATGTTGATATGAAAAATATGGGGTAATGCGAAAAATTTCAAATGGGGAAAGGGGAAACAAAAATAAGCCAAAGAAGAAAAGAAAAATGAAGGGGGAAAATGCAAGAAACAGAAAAAAATAATGTAAATAAAAAAATAGGGGAAAGCGAAATGCGAAAAATTGCGAAAATAAAATAGAAAAAAGCGATAAAGGGGCGTCAAAATTCGATGGTAATTCGAAATAGAAAACAAAAAAAACCGGGGCGAAAAAAAAACCATAATAAAAAGCGAAATAAACGAAAGTAAAAATTGCGTCAAAATTTGAAAAAAAGGGGAAAAAGCGAAAGTAAAAATGCGCCCAAAATTGCGAAAAAAAATTCGAAAAAAGGAAAAAAATTGCGAAAAAATTGGAATAAGCGTGCAAAAAAACCGATAAAAAAAAATGAAAGAAAAAATTTGGTCAAACTTGCGAAAAAAATACAAATAAAAAGAAAAAATAAGCGTGCGACACAAAAAAATATGACAAAAAAGAAAATAAGGAAAAGCGAGAGTAAAAAAATCCCGCCCAAATTCGTAAAAACGTAATCAAAAATACAAAGAAAAAAAAAAAAAAGCGATAGTAATTGCTTTTAATTTGCGATAATAATTCGAAATGAAAACAAATAACCTGCGAAAATATATCACATAAATAAGGGTTATGCCTAAAAAAATAAGCGAAAAAATTGGTTTTTCCGCGGGGTTTTTTCTAAAAAAATAGAAAACCACGAAGTCAAAAAGAAAAAAATTTTGGCGAAAAAAAACAAAAAGAAAATAAAAAAAATAGGGGCAAACTTTTTTCCCCCGGGGCTTTTTTTTTTCTATCAAAAATAAAAAACTGCAAAAAGTCAAAAAAGAAAAAAAAAAAAAATGGGAAAATGAAAACATGTTTTAACAAAACAAAAAAAAGGAAAGAAGAGGGGAAAGAAAAACCCCAAAATGGCGAAAAGAATGGGAAAATTTTGGCGAGAAAAAAAAAAGGGGGCGGGGGTCTAAAAAAAAAAAAAAAATTAAAAATTTAATAATAATTAAAAAAAAATTTAAAAAATAAAATAGAAAAAAATAAAAAATAAAAAATCAAACAAAAAAAAATATATTTTAAATCTGCCTAAATTGTCGTTTTCTTTATTCCTTTAAAATATAACTCTCACATACTTTTTTTTTTTTTTCTTTTTTTTCTTTTTTTTCTTTTTCAAAGTTTCTTTTTTTCTTTTTTTCTTTTTTTTTCTCCTTTTTTTTTATGACATCCTTCCCGTAATTTTTAAAAATTGTAATCGATTTTTTTTGAAATATGATTTCCCCTATGGGTTTATGACCCCCCAAAAGTGGTTTTTTTATTAAACCCCGTTTTTTTTGCCAAAAACAGTCATATTTTATATATATATATATTATATAATATATTATATATATATATATAAATATCATTCCCGGGGGGCCTTTTTGACCCGAAAACACCGGATGCCAGAACTACACAATAAATAATTTTTAAAAAAATTTTAAAAAAAAAAAAATTTTATCGCCCTTTTTTAACCCCAATTTCAAACGGGTTTTTTTTTATTTTCCCCATGTAATTTTTTTTTTTTTTATTTTGATTTTTTTTTCCCGTTTTGACATATCTCTTATATTATAATAAATTAAAAATTTTTTTTTCGTTTTTTTTATTTTCTCTTTTTTTAATTTCTATTTTTTAAATTTTTTATTTTTCCGTTTCTAAAGTTGTTTTTTTTCGCCCGCTTTTTTATTTCCCCATTTCGTAATTTCCCTTTTCGTATTTCGTAAATTTTATCGTACGTGTGACGCAATTTTACTTTCGCTTATCATTATTATTTATTGCTTATCGAATCGTTTTATTTCGCCGGAATTTTGACGCAATGATTTTCGCTTATTTATTTATTTAATTATTTATTTATTTTTTATCGTAATTTTGACGCATTTTCTTATTTTCGATTTTTCTTTATTTTCTATTTCGTATTTTTATCGCACGTTCGACGCAATTTTTATTTTCGTTTTATTTCGCTTATTATTATTGGTTTATTTCATACGCTTATTATTTATTCGCAGTTTTGACGCAATTATTTTCGCTTTTTCTACTATATTTACGCTTATCTATTTTCTGTTTCTTGCATTCCTCTTCTTCTTGCTTCGCTTATTTTTGTTACCTTACCTATTCGAATCTACGCATTACACACATATTTACATATTAACATTACACATATAATTACATATTAATCTGACTATTCATAGTATTACATAGAGACATATTTATATACACATATATATGAACACAATTAATTATGTACATGTACATTTACAGAATCAGAGAATATGGCCATTTACATGTGGGCCATCAAGGTGAAGTTCCTTGCCCAAGGGAACAACGCGCCGGCCGGGACTCGAACCCTCGAACCTGGATTTGTCGACGAATCCAAGTCCGATGCTCTAACCGCTCGACCACCGCGCCCTCCATTGCAACCCTTGCAGAAGTCCTTAAATGTTGCCAAGTCCCCTTCCCCCGCACTCGCCTATTATCATTATCATCATTATTGACATTATTATTATCATTATTATTATTATTATTATTTTCATCATTATCATTTTTATTATTATTATTATATTATTATTATTATTGTTATCCTTATCATTATTGTCATTATCATAATTATTATTATCATAATTATCATCAGTATTATTACTATTATTATTGTTGTTATTATCATTATCATTATTATTAGTATTTATACTATCATGATCATTACAATTACTATTATAATCATTATTATTTTTACTTTTACTATCATTACCAATTTTTATTACTTTTTATTTTGTTATTGTAGTTATTATTATCATTATTATCATTATTATATTTTCATTATCATTATTATCATTATTATATTTTCATTATCATTATTACATTCATTATTATCAGTATTATTATTATTATCATAAAAACTAAAGAAAATAAGAAAATAAGCGGCAAAACTGTTTTTTCCGCGGCTGTTTTTTCTATAAAAATAGAAAACCAGCGTAGTCGATAAGAGAAAAAATATTGCGAAAATAAAAACTAAAGAAAATAAGAAAATAAGCGGCAAAGCTGGTTTTTTCCGCGGCTGTTTTCTCTATAAAAATAGAAAACCACGAAAAAAGAGAAAAATATTCGAAAATAAAAACTAAAGAAAATAAGAAAATAAGCGGCAAAACTGTTTTTCCGCGGCTGTTTTTTCATTAATGATAATGATAATAATAATAATAATAAAAATAATAATGATATTAATAATAATAGTAAACAATAATAAAGCTATTAATAAAAAATAAATGAATAAAAATAACAATAACGTTAAATAATAATAATAATAATTACGCTAAAAAGTTATGATAATAATAATAATATATTATTATTATTAATTTCAAATGAAAGCAAAACAGCCAGCGAGTGGGCTAGCCAGACTCCAGCTTACCGATTTTATCAAACCGTGTGGCCTGCTGCTCCGCCTCTCTACATAGCTGCCGACCCGAGTTGACCTCTGACCTCGAGAGGGGGACGTTATCTCCGTGGAGAACGCTCGTGAACCGCCAAACACGAGCAGGTGTCGTGAAACACCTGTTAACTTTTCCCTTAGTCAAAGAAGGTTTCCTCTGGTCTCGATCCCGGGTCTTGCGAGTGGGAGGCGCTGCCTCTTCCAATGCTGCCACCGAGATCTAAGGTAACTTATAAAAATCGGTCCTTTTATATTTCCAACTCGAATCAACATGCATCGCCTACCCTTGTAAATTATGTAAAAATTTACACATCCCTGCTTCCAGCAAGAAGAGGAAACGAGACCTTCTCAACGGATCTACACAAAACGTTAAGGTGCAAGGCGGGGCACCGTGAATTATTCAAATACGCTCCATCACAAAACTCTTTCCTTAGGGATTCTGTCTGTAAGTCTGTGTGAGTGTACATTTGATGTTTCTTCAGTTGCTTTTTTCTTTCCCTTCTTTTATATTTTATTTTCATCAATGAAATATCTTAATGCTTGTAGAGAATAACATGCGTGCATTGTCTTTGTCCTATTTAGTCAACACAACACAGATCGTATTTAGTCAACACAGTTGTATTAATAAATTGCTAGTGAATTGGTACTTATATCATAAATAAAACAAAGTTCATATCGTTTGAAGATACATACAAATTTAGACGTTTGTATCGATAACTCAGATCTCCCCATAGACCGCTTGGAGTAACAAACTTATAATCGCAGTTATCCCTAAATTAATTATTCAAAGAAAACGACAATGTGGGCCTACATTCAAAGAAAGCGATTAAACATTAGGCGAAATAATTTAAAAAAATAGATAAATAAAAGTAAAACCATGGAAATAAAATCGCCAGGCATCACTTAACGTACATTTTTTTCTTGTAAGAAACAGATCACGTCCCGCTCCATTGAAATGAAAATATCAGGCTCCCAAGATTAAACTTTTCTTCGTGTAGTTTTCGGGTCAAAAAGGGCGCAATGACTGCTATAGATATACATATATATATATATATATATATATATATATATATATATATATATATATGTATATATGTATATATATATACACATACATATAGACTGACTGTATTTGGCGGTAAACTGGGTCATATATATACACACTGTGTAGGTCATCAACCATATGAAATAATATTATTAAATAAAATCAGATTACACTTTTAAAATAACAGGAAGGATGTCATAATAAAAAATTAAGAGAAGAAAACAAATAAACAAAGAAAAAAGCAAACGTAGTAAAAAAAAAAAAAAAGAAAAAAAAAAGTATGTGAGTGTATATAAGTAAAGGAATAAAG
>NC_051398.1:52059418-52065332 GCF_015228065.2 Penaeus monodon
TTTTTTTTTTTTCTTTGACTTTGCTGTTTTCTATTTATAGAAAAAACAGCCGCGGAAAACATTTGCGTTTTGCCGCTTATTTTCTTATTTTCTTTAGTTTTTATGATAATAATGAATGTAATAATATGAAAATATAATAATAATAATGATAATGATAATAATAACTTATTTTGGGCATTTGTTTTCTCTTTTTGACTTCGCTCTTTTCCTCTTTTTATAGAAAAAATTGCCGCGGAAAAACAGTTTTGCCGCTTATTTTCTTATTTTCTTTAGTTTTTATGATAATAAAAATAATGATAATAATGAAGTAATAATGATAATGAAAATATAATAATAATAATGATAATGATAATAATAACTACAATAACAAAAATAAAAGTAATAAAAATTGGTAATGATAGTAAAAGTAAAAATAATAATGATTATAATAGTAATAGTAATGATCATGATGGTATAAATACTAATAATAGTGAATAGTAATGATGATAATAATAATAACAAGAATAAGAGTAATGAAAAGAAAATATTAATAATAACAAGGATAATAACAAGTAATACAAATAGTAATAATATTATTAATATAATGATAATAATCATAGTAATAATAATAGTAATAATAATGATAGTTATGATAATATCAATTATGATAATGCTGATAATAATGATAATGGTAAAAAATAATAATGGTAATTATAATAATAAGAATGATAATAATTATAATAATGACAATAATGATAAGGTTAACAATAAGAATAAGAATGATGATGATAAGATGATAATGATAAAAATAATGAAAATATTAATAATAATAAAAAATAATAATATAATATTAATAATAATAATGTAAATAATGAATGATAATCATAATAGGCGAGTGCGGGGGAAGGGGACTTGGCAACATTTAAGGACTTCTGCAAGGGTTGCAATGGAGGGCGCGGTGGTCGAGCGGTTAGAGCATCGGACTTGGATTCGTCGACAAATCCAGGTTCGAGGTTCGAGTCCCGGCCGGCGCGTTGTTCCCTTGGGCAAGGACTTCACCTTGATGGCCCATATGTAAATGGCCATATTCTCTGATTCTGTAAATGTACATGTACATAATTAATTGTTCATATATATGTGTATATAAATATGTCTCTATGAAATGCTATGAATATTCACGTTAATATGTAAATATGTGTGTAATGCGTAAAATGAAATAGGTAAGGTAAAGAAAATAAGCGAAGCAAGAAGAAGAATGAAGAAGGGGAATAATGCAAGAAACAGAAAATAAATAATCGTAAATAGAAATAGAAAAAGCGAAATGCGTCAGAATTGCGAATAATAGAAATAGACAAAAGCAATAAATTGCGTAAAAAATTGCGATGATAATTCGAAATAGAAAACAAATAAACGTGCGAAATAAACCGATAATAAAAAGCGAAATAAACGAAAGTAAAAATTGCGTCGAAATAGAAAAGAAGAAAAAGCGAAAGTAGAAAATGCGTCAAAATTTGCGATAAAAATTCGAAAAAACCGAAAAAAATTGCGTAAAAATTGCTAATATATGCGAGGGAAATAAACCGATAATAAGAAACGAAAGTAAAAATTGCGTCAAACGTGCTATAAAATTACGAATAGGAAAGAAAAAAAAATCGTGAGACACAAACAAATTATGACAAAAAGAAAATAAGGAAAAGCGAAAGTAGAAAATGCGTCAAAATTGGATAAAAATTCGAAATAAGCGAAAATAAATAAAAGTAAATAATAATAGGTAAAAATAAAAAAAACAAATAATAGATGAGTAATAAGCGTGGGAAATAATAATAAATAAATAATAATGATAATAATAATAATAAGCGAAAGTAAAAATTGCGTCACACGTACGATAAAATTACGAAATACGAAAATAGAAATGCGAAATAGAAAAGCGTGCGAAATATACTGACATTAGAAACTAATAGAACTAATATAAAATAAGAAAAAGCGAAAGTACAAAATACGTCAAAATTGCGATAAAAACGTAATCGCAAATACAAGAGAAAAAAGAAAAAGCGATAGTAATTGCGTTAAAATTGCGATAATAATTCGAAATAGAAAACAATCCTGCGAGATATGATAAACATTAGATAAACAGCAAAACCGAAAAGTAAAAACTGCGTCAAAATCTTCGATACAGAAAAGAAAATAAGAAAATAAGCGGCAAAACTGCGATAAAAATAGAAAAACAGCGAAGTCAAAAAGAGAAAAAATATTGCGAAAATAAAAACTAAAGTAAATAAGAAAATAAGCGGCAAAACTGTTTTTCCGCGGCTGTTTTTTCTATAAAAATAGAAAACCGAAGTCGAAATGAGAAAAAATATTGCGAAAATAAAAAATAAAGAAATTAAGAAAATGAGCGGCAAAACTGTTTTTCCGCGGCTGTTTTTTCTATAAAAATAGAAAACCAGCGAAGTCGAAAAGAGAAAAAATATTGCGAAAATAAAACTAAAGAAAATAAGCGGCAAAACTGTTTTTTCCGCGGCTGTTTTTTCTATAAAAATAGAAAAACAGCGAAGTCAAAAAGAGAAAAAAAAGCGATATTAAAAACTAAAGAAAATAAGCGGCAAAACTGTTTTTCCACGGCTGTTTTTTCTATAAAAATAGGAAAACCAGCGAAGTCCAGAAGAGAAAAAAAAATGCGAAAATGAAAACATGTGTTAACAAAACAGAAAAAAAACGAAGAAGAGCGAAAAGCGAAACCAAAATGTGCGAAAAGAATAGAAAATTTGCGAGAAAGAAAAAGGGCGAGGTCTACATAAAAAAAAAAAATAAATAAATAATAATAATAATAGTAAAATGAATACAAATAAAATAGAAATAAATAAAAGAATAAAGAAATAAAATAAACAAAATATATATAAGTCTGCCTGATTGTCGTTTTCTTTATTCCTTTACATATACACTTTCACATACACTGAATGATAATAATTATAATAATGACAATAATGACAAGGTTAACAATAAGAATAATGATAATAAAAATGATAATGATGAAAATAATAATAATAATAATAATGATAATAATAGTAATAATAATGTCAATAATGATGATAATGATAATAGGCGAGTGCGGGGGAAGGGGACTTGGCAACATTTAAGGACTTCTGCAAGGGTTGCAATGGAGGGCGCGGTGGTCGAGCGGTTAGAGCATCGGACTTGGATTCGTCGACAAATCCAGGTCCGAGGGTTCGAGTCCCGGCCGGCGCGTTGTTCCCTTGGGCAAGGAACTTCACCTTGATGGCCCATATGTAAATGGCCATATTCTCTGATTCTGTAAATGTACATGTACATAATTAATTGTTCATATATATGTGTATATAAATATGTCTCTATGAAATGCTATGAATATTCACGTTAATATGTAAATATGTGTGTAATGTTGATATGTAAATATGTGTGTAATGCGTAAAATCAAATAGGTAAGGTAACGAAAATAAGCGAAGCAAAAGAAGAAGAATGAAGAAGAAAATAGATAAGCGTAAATATAGTAGAAAAAGCGAAAATAATTGCGTCAAAACTGCGAATAAATAATAAGCGTATGAAATAAACCGATAATAATAAGCGAAATAAAACGAAAATAAAAATTGCGTCGAACGTGCGATAAAAATACGAAATAGGAAAGAAAAAAAATAAGCTTGAGGCAATGGAACATCAACGAAAACATGCAAAATATGCATGTTTTCGTTGATGTTCCATTGCCTAAAACTTCAATCACCCAAGGTCGCTGGTAGTGACTCGGTGTTTGATTTTAATTAGCAGATCTAAGGAAACTTTCGTGTAAAACAATAATAATAATGATAAGAATAATAATGATAATAATAATAATAATGATAATAATAAACATAATAATAATAATAATGATATGATAATAATAATAATAATAATTATAATAATAATAATTAATAATAATCAATAATAATAATAATAATAATATATAATAATAATAATAATAATAATGATAATGATAATAATAATAATAATATAATAATATAATAATAAATAATAACAACAATGATAAAATAATGATAATAATCAAAATAAAACAAAAAAACATAATATGGTGAAATATAGTCAATAATGATAATGATAATAATAATAATAATAATAATAATAATAACAACGAATAGATAATCGTATGAACGAACTAATAATAAGACATAATAATGTAATAGTAACAATAATATAATAATAATAATAATCGTATAAATGACAACCTCTGACAGGACTCGAACTCCAGTCACTCGGGTATGAAACCGGAGGCCATCGCTAAAACCAACCGTGCACAAGACCACTGAAATAAACGTGACAACTATGTGCGGTCTGGTCGCATGGAGGGTTTTTATATTTCGTTATCTATGCGGCCATTTTGCATTATTCCATTCGTTTCATAAATTACCTCGGTACATCCGACTTAGGATTTGAATTGCATGATAATATGATAATGATAAGATTTTATAATATTATTTTTATATTTTCAGGTTTTTATCGCAACTTTTGACGCGTTTTACTTTTGCTTTTTCTTATTTTCTCTTTTGCTGATTCTAATGTCGATTTTTTCGCACCTTTTCTATTTCCGCTTTCTATTTCCATTTTCGTATTTCGTATTTTATCGTACGTGTGACGCAATTTTTACTTTCGCTTATCATTACTTCCTTATTACTTTCTTGTTTATCGCATCGTTTTATTTCGCGGCTTATTACCACCGCAATTTTGACGCAATGATTTTCGCTTATTTCGATTTCTTATCGCAATTTTTACTCATTTTTTCTCTTTCGCTTTTTCTTACTTTCTATTTCTATTTTACGCACGTTACGACGCAATGTTTTATTTTCGTTTATTCGCTTATTATAACGGTTTATTTTCATACGACTATTTATTCGCGTTTTGAACGCAATTATTTTCGTATTTCTACTATATTTATGCTTATTTATTTCATGAGTTTCTTGCATGCATCCCTTCTTCATTGTCTGCTCTTGCTTGGCTTATTTTCGTTACTTACCTATTTCATTTTACGCATACACACATATTTGCATATTAATCATAATATAAGTTTACAATAACGGAATATTCATAGTATTACATAGAGACATAATTTATATAACATATATATGAACACAATTTTAAATTTTGTACATGTACATTTACAAATCAGAGAATATGGCCATTTACATTGGGCCATCAAGTGAAGTTCCTTGCCTATTGAACAACGCGCGGCCGGGACTCGAACCTCGAACCTGGATTTTGTCGACGAATCCAAGTCCGATGCTTAACCGCTCGACATACCGCCCTCCATTGCAACCCTTGCAGAAGTCTTAAATGTTGCCAAGTTCCCCTTCCCCCGCACTCTGCTATTATTATTATTATCATTATTGACATTTTATTCATAATTTTTATTATTATCATTAATATTATTACTTATTTTCATTATTTTCCATTATTTTCATCATTATCATCTTTATTATCATCTTGATTATTTATTTCATTATTCTTTAGTATTATCATTTCTTATTTTATATTATTTTATTTTTATATTATTTACTATTATTTATTCTGTTATTATATTTATTATTATCCATTTTCGATTATGTTTTTCTTTTTATCATTTTCTTTATTATCATTATTATTCTTTATTATCTTATTATATTTTTATAAAACTCATTAGATTCTTCTCTTTTTGACTTCCTGGTTTTCTATTTTCATAGAAAAAACAGCCGCGGAAAAACAGTTTTGCCGCTTATTTTCTTATTTTTATTTTCGCTTTTTCTTTTTCTCTTTTCGACTCGCTATTTTTCTATTTTTAAGAAAAAACAGCCGCGAAAAACAGTTTGCCGTTATTTTTAGTACATTTTTCCCTTTTTACTGTTTTATTTATAGAAAAAACAGGACATTGCCATTA
>NC_051398.1:52065432-52075815 GCF_015228065.2 Penaeus monodon
AAAGAAAAAGGGCGAGGTTCGAAATAATAATAATAAAAATTTAATAATAATAAAATGAATACAAATAAAATAGAAATAAATAAAAAATAAATAAATAAGATAAATAAAATAACAAGTCTCCCTGATTGTCGTTCTCTTTTTTCCCTTTTATATACACTTTCGTATTTTACCGCGTCCGTTATCTTTTATCAGCTCTTGTTGTTTTTTTTTTAAATTCTTTTTAAACTTTTTTAAGGTATTTTCTTCTATTTCCCTTTCTTTTTTTCTACTTTTTGTTTTTTTTTTCTTTTTTGTTTTTTTTGAAAAGTAAAGATAATAATGATGAAAATAATGAAATGATGATAATGATAATAATAAGAAGATAATGTCAAAATGATGATAATGATAATAGGCGAGTGCGGGGGAAGGGGATTTGGCAACATTAAGGATTTCTGCAAGGGTTGCAATGGAGGGCCCCGGTGGTCGAGCGGTTAGAGCATCGGATTTGGATTTGTCGACAAATCCAGGTTCGAGGGTTCGAGCCCCGGCCGGCGCGTTGTTCCCTTGGGAAAGGGAACTCACCTTGGGGGCCCAAAATTTTAAATGGCCATATTCTCTGATTCTGTAAATGTAATGTACATCATAATTGTTCATAATATGTGTATATAAATATGTCTCTATGAAATGCAATGAATATTCAGTTAATATGTAAATATTGGGGTAATGTTGATATGTAAATATGTGTGTATGCGTAAAATGAAATGGTAAGGTAACGAAAATAAGCGAAGCAAGAAGAAGAATGAAGAAGAGGAATAATGCAAGAAACAGAAAATAAATAATCGGAAATAGAAAATAGAAAAAGCGAAATGCGACAGAATTGCAAATAATAAAAATAGAAAAAAGCGATAAATTTCGTCCCAAAAAAGCGATGATAATTCGAAATAGAAAACATATAAACGTGCGAAATAACCGATAATAAACGAAAGTAAAAAATGCGTCGAAATAGAAAAGAAGAAAAAAAACGAAAGAAGAAAAAGCGTCAAAATTTCGATAAAATTCGAAAAAGCGAAAAAATAATAGTAAAAATAATAACAGGTAAAAAAAATAATAATAAATAATAGGTGAAGAAATAAGCGTGCGAAATAATAATAAAAAAAATATAAAAATAAGCGAAAAAAAATTTGCGTCACACATACGATAAAATTTAGAAATACAAAAATAGAAATGCGAAACAGAAAAGCGTGCAAAATTCCCGACATTAGAAACATAGAAAAATATAAAATCAAAAAAGCGAAAGTAAAAAATACGTCAAAATTGGGGAAAAAAATCGTAACGAAAATAAAGAGAAAAAAAAAGCGATATAATTGGCTTTAAAATTGCGAAAAAATTTCAAAATAGAAAAAAATAGTGTAAAATAAAATGAAAAAACAGCAAAATGAAAATAAAACTGCGAAAAATTTCGAAAAAAGAGAAAAAAGAAAATAAGGGGCAAAAACTCGATAAAGAAGAAAACCACCCCGAAGTCGAAAAGAAAAAAAAATATTGCGAAAAAAATTATCGAAAATAAATAATTATTAAAAAAATTAAAAAAAAAAATTTATTATCGAATTTTAAGCTTACTATCGTTTTTGTATTTCTCAGAAAATTTTTTTCTATTCGATTTTTATCGAGTTTGACATTTTTTTTCTATTAATATAATAATAATTTTTTTTTGCTTTTACTCATTTTTATTTTCATTTTTATTTTTTTATTTTCTATTTGGGGGTTCTAATGTTTATTTGCACGCTTTTTTATTTCTGATTTGATTTCCATTTTCGTATTTCGTATTTTTTCGTACGGGGACGCAATTTTTTCTTTTGCATTTTTATATTTATTATTCATTGCTTATTATGTTTTTTTTCGCCGCTTATTACTCACCCCCAAATTTTGACGCAATGATTTCGCTTATTTGAATTTTTTTTGCAATTTTTACGCATTTTCTACTTTGCAAATCCTTATTTTTTGTTTGTTTTCGCACGCTTTTTTTTTTTCTTTCTTTTCCATTTTTATTTTTTTGTTTTTTTCGCCTTTTTACTTTTTGTTTTTTTATTTTATTTGGGTTTTTTTCCCTCTCTCATTTCAATTTTGACGCAATGATTTCGCTTTTTCGAATTTTATCGAATTTTGGACGCTTTTTTTTATACCCATTTTTTTTATTTTTTTTTGTGTTTTATCGCACGTTCGCGAAATTTTTTTTCGTTTTTTTTTCGTTATTATCGTTTTTTTTTCATACGTTTATTATTTTTTGGTTTTGACGAAATTTTTCCTTTTTTCTACTATATTAGCTTATTTATTTTCGGTTTTTTTGCATTTTTCCTCTTTTCATTTTCTTTTTTTCCCTTCGTTATTTTCTTTCCCTTACTTTTTCTTTTTACGCTTTACACACATATTAATTTTAAAACTTAAAACCATATTTACACTTAACGGAAATTTTCATAGCTTTTCTGAGAATATTATAACATAATATGAACTTTTGTCGGGGTAAGACAAAAAACTCCCCCCTAGGGTCCCTTGAAAAAGGGAAGCACCTATTAGTCCCTATCCCGGGGTTGCGGTGAAACTGTGGGCGCAGGCAGGGATATCTGGTAAAAAACCCTTCATTTTTGATTATTTTTCCCCAAATAATATGTTGGGTTTTACAGTGTAACTTTTTAAAGCGGCAGGATAGTTCCCCCAAATTTATTGGAGACTGCGAGTGAGAAGGACCCTGGGGGATTCCACTCAATTTTTTTTTTCCCCTGAAAAACCTCTCCCCAAGATTAAATACAAAAAACATAATTCATACACATCGCCCTCGCGTGGGTTATCAAGGGGCGGTAGTTAGTGGGCAACCAGGGCTAAAAATTTTAAAACATGTTGGAAGAAAAGAAGATAAAGAAAACGGTCCTTTAAAAAAACCTTAAAAAATTGGAACGTGGAACGAAAGGGAAAAAAGAAAGAATGGGAAATTACATACGTCGTAACAAAATGGATAGATACAACATTCAAATACTGGGAAATCAGGAGCCCAATTGGAAAAAAAGGGAATTTTCAAAACTAAAGAAAAAAAGAGGGTTTTTTTTTTTCTGGAAAAAAAGAAGGAAATTATGTCAGGGATTTGCAGATTCTACAAAAAAAAAAGAAAATGCACTAATTGGTAACCCCAAATAAATATGCTTTTAAAAAAAAAGTCAGAATACAAGCAAAAACCTCTAATTTAGTATCATCAATGCTAGCACCAACCAATTTGCAAGGTAAAGAAATGGAATTTTTTATAACTCCCCCAAAGATACTTTAGACCAATCCTAACAGAGATGAAAAAAATAATAGGGGACCCCTAACGCCAAAGAGGAAAAAATAATTAAAAAATGACCCCTGTGGAAAAGGGCCCTTGGAGATATAAAGAAAGGGTAAAGATTTTATTGAATTCTGTAGTAAAATAATTTTAGTTATAGCCAATCTTGTTCCAACACCACCCAAGAATTTGTACACGTGGTTTTCCCCACAAAAAAACGCAAAAAATTGACTACATGTGTAAACCAAAAAGGAAGAGTGCATAAAAAATCCAAAAAAACCCTGGCCGACGCAACAGTGACCCAATACTAACATCGACTTTAAAAAAGACTAAAAAAGATGGGCGCCCAACCCACCTCTAAAGCTCGACAAAAAAACTTTGAAACAATTATAAAATTTGCAGTGTCAAAAAAATTTGAATCTCAATCAATGTAAAGATATAAAACACCAAATGAGTTGTGGGAAAAAGGGAAAAAAACTTTGCTGAGCACTGTTTAAAAAATATCGCCAAAAAGAAAAAGAAAAATTTCCCCCGGGTATCTAAAAAAAACAAAAGGGAAAAATTAAAAAAAAAAGATCCCTAAAAAAAAAAGGTCAAAATATTGAAAAAGTAATTTAAAAAAACAAAATAAAAATTAAAAGTTTTATTGCGAAAAGAAAAGGGAAAAAATTTAAAGAACATCCCAAGATTTAAAAACTGTTCTATCAATAGAAAAACAAAAGAACTCTACCAAGGGTACGAAACTCACCGAAATTTAAACCACAATGGACACTATCAAAACTGAAGAGGATTTTTTTATGTGAGGAAAAAAGCAAAGAAGAGGGAATCAATTTTTAATTTATACAAAAAGAATAAAAATCTAACAACAAATTAATTAGATCAATGACAGCGGGGTGAACCACCCCCAACTGGGGGACAAAGTTAAAAAAGCCTTAAAAAAAGAAAGATAAAAAGAGCCCGGATAGATGAAAAAACAGCAGAACAAATTTAAGAATGCGGGCCCGAAAGTTTTTGAATATTTCTACAAACTCTGTAAAAAAAATATGGAATGAAAGAAAAGGGGCCAAAAGACTGGGTAAAACGCTTTACCCCCATACCTAAAAAGGTGACGACCCCAAATGCAACAAAATGGAAAATTGCCTTAATAAAAAAGCGCAAATTTTGTTAAAAATTTTTGCTGAAAGAATGAATTTGAAGTTAAGGAGGAAATTGCAGAGAAAAAAGCGGTTTTCCCCCTGGAAAAGGTACCAGAAACCAGTTTCAAATTAAAATGATATAGAGAAAAACAGAGAACATCAAAAAGCCCTATCCCGTGTTTCATCGTTATGAAAGCTTTGATACTGTTGATCAGAACCCTCGGAATAAAATTTTACGATATAAAGTTTAAAAACACATCATCCAATTAAAAAAACCCTTGTAAAACCCAAAACAAAAAGCGGTAAAAACCCACATGGGTTAACAGAATGGTTCAAAGTCAAAAAAGGGTACCAGGTTGCTTCTGTCCCCGCCTCTTTATTATCGAACAATTATAAGTGCCTAAAATTTTAAAGGGAATGGGAGTTGGAGGAAAAAATAAAAAATTGAGTACCCCAGATAGATTTTTGATTGCCGCAATCATGAATAAACCTATAGAAAAAGTTGAGAAGCAAGCAAAAAGGTGGTTTATTTCTTAATGCCAGAAAAAAAAGATCATGAAGAAAAAAGAAAACCCGGGCTGAAAAAATGTAAACTGTAACAAAGGGAAATGTTGGGGAAAAAATGTGAAAGATTTTCATTATTTTGGGGAGCTTTTTAACAATAAATTGATGATTCCCAAATTTAAAAAAAAGAATTCCCCTTGAAAAAGCGAAAATTTGCTCCTAACTCAAAAGAGGTCCTTACGAAAAACTGGGTTTGTCTTATTTTCCCAATTAAATAATGGTTGGTTTTGGGTTTTAAAGTAATAGAAAGAAAAAATCTAGTAAAATGGGGTGTTAAAAGAGGGTACTGGAAAAACGGGACGAAAGCAAATGATGAAGTGCTGAGAGGGGGGCTGTTTGGCATCTTGAAAAAGAGGAAATTAAAATTATGGTCTGTAAGGAAATAAAAGTATTTAGAAAAAATTCCTGCGGGTGGTGAAGGAAAAAAGAGGAAGAGGCAAAAGAAACGATGGCGCAAAACAAAAATATTCGGGCTGTCGTGGATAAGTGGAAAAAAAAGCGTAATCGGTTTGGGGAAGGGTGGGGGAAGGGCCCGGCGCTCAAAAAAATGAGCATACCGTTTTGATTGATTGATTATGAACAAATTAAATTTTGTACTGTACTTTTCAAAACGAGAATATGGCCTTTACTGTGGGCCTCAAAGGGGAAGTTCTCCCAGGGAAAAAACGCGCCGGCGGGGTGAAACCCCCCCAACCTGGGTTTTTTGAGAATCCAATCCGAGCCTAACCCCTGACCCCGCGCCCCATTGCAACCCCTTTCAGAAGTCCTTTAAAAGTTGCCAAATCCCCCTTCCCCGAATCCCCATTATTATTACTCATTTGACATTTTATATTTTTATTTTATTAATATTTTATTTTTTTTCATTTTTTTCTTTTTTTCTTCATTTTATCTTTATTTATCATTATTTTTTATTTTCATTATTTATTATCATTTTATTTTTGATTTTATTCTTATTATTTATTATGATATTTTTATTCATTTTTTTTACATTATTTTTCTTATTATCATTATTATATTTTATTATCATATTATTCGTTTTGTTAAAACATTTTATTTTCGCAATTTTTTCCTTTTTTACTTTGTGGGGTTTTTTATTTTAAGAAAAACAGCCGCGGAAAAAAAAATTTTTCCGTTTTTTTTTGTTTATTTTCGCATTTTTTTTCCTCTTTTTTTACTTCGCTGTTTTTCTATTTTATAAACGCCTGGAAAAAAAGTTTTTCCCTTTTTTTTTTGTTTTATTTTGCATTTTTTTTTTCTTCTTTTTTACTTCGTGGCTTCCCATTTTTTTAGAAAAACAGCCGCGGAAAAAAAAAGTTTTTTCCGCATTTTTTTTAGTTTTTATGATAAAAAATACCCTAATAATGAATGAATAATGAATGGAAAAAATAATAATAAGATGGTAATAATATAATAATAACCTAAACAAATAAAAAAATAAAAAATTTGGGAAGATAGTAAAATAAAAAATATAAAGTTATAATGTAATTTAATGATCATGTGTTATTACTAAAAAATTATGAAAAATAATAAAAAAATAATGAGAGTAATGAAAAGTAATTTAATAAAGTAAAGAGAAAAAAAGTAATACAAAAAGTAAAATATTATTAAAAAATGATAAAACATAGTAATATAAAAATAAAAGTAATAATACAATATAAATTATGATAATAACAATTTATGAATACTGAAATAAAGAAAAGGTAAAAAAATAATAATGATAAAAATAAAAATAAGAATGAGAGGTTAAAAAATAAGAATAAAATATGAAAAAAAAAGAAAAGATGAAAATAATAAAAATAATAATAATAAAAAATAAAAATAAAAAAATAAGTCAATAGATGATAAAATAAAAGGGAGTGCGGGGGAAGGGACTTGGAACATTTAAAGGGTTTTGCAAGGGTTGCAATGGAGGGGGCGGGGTCGACGGTTAGAGCATCGGTTGGATTGTCGACAAATCCGGTTCGAGGGGTTTGAGTCCCGGCCGGCGCGTGTTCCTGGCAAGGAACTTCACCTTGAGGCCCCTATGTTTAAAAGGCCCTTTCTCTGATCTGAAAATTTCCGTACATAATTTGTTGTTATATAATGTGTCTATAAATGTCTCTATGAAAAGCTATGAATATTCACGTTTAAAATGAAATATGTGTGTAATGTTATATGTAAAAATATGTGTGTAAAGTTAATATTAAATATGTGTGTAATGTAATATGTAATATGTGTGTAATGTTAATATGTAAAAAGTGGTAATGTTGATAGTAAATATGTGGAATGGTAAATCAAATAGGTAAAGGGCGAAAAAAAGCGAAGTAGAAAAAAAAAGAAGAATAGGATTTAATGCAAGAAAAAAAATAAATAAACGTAAATATAGTAGGAAAAAGAAAAAATTTCGTCAAAAATGCTATAAATAAAAACGTAATAAAACCCATAATAATAAGCGAAATAAAAGAAAGTAAAATTGCGTAAAAATGCGAAAAATACGAAATAGGAAAAAAAGAAAAAAAATTTTGCGACCAAACAAAAGCAAATGCGAAGTAAAAAATGCGTCAACATTTCGATAAAAATTCGAAATCAGCGAAAAATTTTCGTCAAAATTCGGTGAGTAATAAGGGCGAAAAAAAAACGAAAGATAAACAATAAAAAAAAAAAAGATAATAAAAAGCGAAAAAAAAAATTGCGTCACCCGTTTTTGATAAAATTACGAAATACGAAAAAAAGGAAAAACGAAAAGGGAAATAGAAAGCGTGCGAAAAAAAACATTAAAAACCGCAAAATAGAAAAAAAAAAAACGGAAAAAAAGTTATTAATTATCTTTTAGTACAAAATATGTCAAATTGCGATAAAAATGGAAAAAAGAAAATAAAAAAAATACATGGAAAATACAAAAAACGATAGTAATTGCGTTAAAAATTGCGATATAAATTTGAACAAAAACAAATCAAGTGGGGAAAAAACGGAGAGGATGAATAGCAAAATAAGAAAAAGAAGTAAAAACTGCGTCAAAATTGCAATGAAGTCTCGAAATATGAAAGAGCGAAAATTAATAGAAAAAAGAAATAGACAAAAAAGCGAACAAACCGATATTAGAAATAACAAAATAGAGAAAAAAAAACGCAAGTAGAAAAGCGGCAAAACTGCGATGAAAAATAGAAAATTCCGTAAATGTACATCAGTTAATATAAATATAATAATAAATATGTCTAAATATGTTAATAATAAATATGTTTCTATGAAATGAATATTCATCTCTGTTAGGGATTGTGTCTAAAGTTTCTTGGAGAGTGTTATAAAAATTTTCCATTTCTTCATCACTTGCAATGTTGGTTGGTGCGTAGCATTGTATAATACTAATGTTATGAGGTTTTGCTTGTATTCTGACTTTAAAATGCGATCATTTATTGGGCTGTACCCAATTAGTGCATTTGCAGTTTCTTTCGTGAGAACCATAGCAACTCCGTGACTATAATTCCCTTCCTCTTTTCCAGAAAAAAGAACTGTCTTGTTTTCTTTAGTTTGAAACTTCCCATTACTTTTCAATTGGTTCACTGATTCCTAGTATTTAAATGTTGTATCTATCCATTTCGTTACAGACAGTATGTAATTACCCATCTCTTATTTTCCTTACGTATCATTGATATTACTATTACATTATCACTATTGTTATTACTATTATAATTATTACCATTATCATCTCATCATTATCATACTATAATTAGTGTTAATATCAACAGAATAATTATAGTAGTATAGATAATAGTAATAATGATAATGATGACGATGGTAATGATAATGTTAATGATATTAATACTGTTAGCTGTGATAATAATAATAATATAGTAATAATAAAAGGGAAAATGATGATTATTATGATAGTAATAATAATGATAAAGAAAAAAATCATGATAGTATTAACATTTAAATAATGTCATAATGATAACAATGATAGTAATAATGATAATGCTAATAAGAAAAAAATGATAATAAAAATGATAGATAATAATTTAATTAGTGAAATGATTGTCAATTAAAGATGATAATTATGATAATAACAGAAATGATAATAATAAAAATGATGATGAGATATTATTTTATATTTCAGGGTTTTATCGCAACTTTGACGCAGTTTTTTACTTTCGCTTTTTCTTATTTTCTCTTTTGCTGTTTCTAAGTTTATTTCGCACGCTTTTCTATTTCAGATTTCGAAATTTTCCATTTTCGTATTTCGTAATTTTATCGTACGTGTGACGCAATTTTTACTTTCGCTTATCATTACTATTTATTATTTTATTGTTTATCGTATCGAACCTAGGTCACTCCGGGTATGAAACCAGAGGCCAGCGCTAAACCAACCATGCCACACGACCCACTAAAAAGATGTGCAACTAGGCTAGAGTCCTGGTCAGGGAGGGTTGTAATTTATCGTTATCAATGCTTATTACTCACCGCAATTTTGACGCAATGATTTTCGCTTATTTCTTACTTCATTTCTAATGTCTGTTTATTTCGCACGCTTTTGTATTTCCGATTTCGTATTTCCATTTTCGTATTTCGTTTTAACTTTCACTTATTATTATTATCATTTATTTTATTGCTTATCATATCGTTTCATTTCGCCGCTTATTACTCACCGCAATTTTGACACAATGATTTTCGCTTATTTCGAATTATTATCGCAATTTTGACGCATTTTCTACTTTCGCATTTCCTTATTTTCTATTTGTTTGTGTCGCACGCTTTTTTTCTTTCTTTCCTATTTCGTATTTTTATCGCACGTTTGACGGAATTTTTACTTTCGTTTTATTTTATTTTATTTTTGGTTTATTTTGATTTTGACGCAATGATTTTCGCTTATTTCGATTTTTTATGTAATTTTGACGCATTTTTTTATTTTCGATTTTTCTTTATTTTCTATTTCGTATTTTTATCGCACGTTCGACGCAATGTTTTATTTTCGTTTTATTTCGCTTATTATTTTCGGTTTATTTCATACGCTTATTATTATTCGAGTTTTGACGCAATTATTTTCGCTTTTTTTTACTATATTTACCTTATTTTTTTTCTGTTTCTTGCATTATTCCTCTTTTTCATTCTTCTTCTTGCTTCGTTATTTTCGTTACCTTACCTATTTCATTTTACGCATTACATACTAAATTTTCATATCAACATTACACACATATTTTCATATTAATTGAATATTCATAGCATTTCATAGAGACATATTTATATACACATATATATGAACAATTAATGATGTACATGTACATTTACAGAATCAAGAGAATATGGCCATTTACATGTGGGCCATCAAGGTGAAGTTCCTTGCCCAAGGAAACAACGCGCCGGCCGGGACTCGAACCCTCGAACCTGGATTTGTCGACGAACCCTCCAAACCGTGCC
>NC_051398.1:52075915-52112246 GCF_015228065.2 Penaeus monodon
GGGGTAGATCGACTTGGATTCGTCGACAATCAGGTTCGAGGGTTCGAGTCCGCGGCGCGTTGTCTTGGCAAGACTTCACCTTGATGGCCCACATGTAAATGGCCATATTCTCTGATTCTGTAAATGTACATGTACATCATTAATTGTTCATATATATGTGTATATAAATATGTCTCTATGAAATGCTATGAATATTCAGATTAATATGTAAATATGTGTGTAATGTTGATATGTAAATATGTATGTAATGCGTAAAATGAAATAGGTAAGGTAACGAAAATAAGCGAAGCAAGAAGAAGAATGAAAAAGAGGAATAATGCAAGAAACAGAAAATAATAAGCGTAAATATAGTAGAAAAAGCGAAAATAATTGCGTCAAAACTGCGAATAAATAATAAGCGTATGAAATAACCCGATAATAATAAGCGAAATAAAACGAAAATAAAACATTGCGTCGAACGTGCGATAAAAATACGAAAAAGAAAATAAAGAAAAATCGAAAATAAAAAAATGCGTCAAAATTACGATAAAAAATCGAAATAAGCGAAAATCATTGCGTCAAAATCGCGAATATGAGCGAGGGAAATAAACCAAAAATAAAATAAAATAAAACGAAAGTAAAAATTGCGTCAAACGTGCGATAAAAATACGAAATAGGAAAGAAAGAAAAAAAGCGTGCGACACAAACAAATAGAAAATAAGGAAATGCGAAAGTAGAAAATGCGTCAAAATTGCGATAAAAATTCGAAATAAGCGAAAATCATTGCGTCAAAATTGCGGTGAGTAATAAGCGGCGAAATGAAACGATACGATAAGCAATAAAATAAATGATAATAATAATAAGTGAAAGTTAAAATTGCGTCACACATACGAAATACGAAAATGGAAATACGAAATCGGAAATACAAAAGCGTGCGAAATAAACAGACATTAGAAATGAAGTAAGAAATAAGCGAAAATCATTGCGTCAAAATTGCGGTGAGTAATAAGCATTGATAACGATAAATTACAACCCTCCCTGACCAGGACTCTAGCCTAGTTGCACATCTTTTTAGTGGGTCGTGTGGCACGGTTGGTTTAGCGCTGGCCTCTGGTTTCATACCCGGAGTGACCTAGGTTCGATACGATAAACAATAAAATAATAAATAGTAATGATAAGCGAAAGTAAAAATTGCGTCACACGTACGATAAAATTACGAAATACGAAAATGGAAATACGAAATCTGAAATAGAAAAGCGTGCGAAATAAACATTAGAAACAGCAAAAGAGAAAATAAGAAAAAGCGAAAGTAAAAACTGCGTCAAAGTTGCGATAAAACCTGAAAATATAAAAATAATATCATCATCATCATTATTATTATTATCATTACTGTTATTATCATAATTATCATCTTTAATATGACAATCATCATCATCATAATTAAAATTATTACTATCATTTTCATTATCATTTTTTTCTTATTAGCATTATCATTATTACTATCATTGTTATCATTATGATCATTATTATAAATGTTAATACTATCATGATTATTTTCTTTATCATTATTATTACTATCATAATAATCATCATTTTCCCTTTTATTATTATATTATTATTATTATCACAGCTATCAGTATTAATATCATTATCATTATCATTACCATCGTCATCATTATCATTATTACTATTATCTATACTACTATAATTATTCTGTTGATATTAACACTAATTATAGTAATGATAATGATGAGAATAATAATGGTAATAATTATAATAGTAATAACAATAGTGATAATGATAATAGTAATATCAATGATACGTAAGGAAAATAAGAGATGGGTAAATTACATACTGTCTGTAACGAAATGGATAGATACAACATTTAAATACTAGGAATCAGTGAGACCAATTGGAAAAGTAATGGAAGTTTCAAAACTAAAGAAAACAAGACAGTTCTTTTTTCTGGAAAAGAAGAAGGAAATTATAGTCACGGAGTTGCTATGATTCTCACGAAAAAAACTGCAAATGCACTAATTGGGTACAGCCCAATAAATGATCGCATTTTAAAAGTCAGAATACAAGCAAAACCTCATAACATTAGTATTATACAATGCTACGCACCAACCAACATTGCAAGTGATGAAGAAAGGGAAAATTTTTTTAACACTCTCCAAGAAACTTTAGACACAATCCCTAACAGAGATGTAATATTCATTTCATAGAAACATTCATTATTAACATATTTAGACATATTTATTATTATATTTATATTAACTGATGTACATTTACAGAATTTTCTATTTTTATCGCAGTTTTGCCGCTTTTTCTACTTGCGTTTTTTTTTCTCTATTTTGTTATTTCTAATATCGGTTTTGTCGCTTTTTTGTCTATTTCTTTTTTCTATTAATTTTCGCTCTTTCATACTTCGAGACTTCATTGCAATTTTGACGCAGTTTTTACTTCCGCTTTTTCTTATTTTGCTATTCATCCTCTCCGTTTATTTCGCACTCTGATTTGTTTTCTGTTTCGAATTATTATCGCAATTTTAACGCAATTACTATCGCTTTTTGTATTTTCTCATGTAATTTTTTTATTTTCTATTTCCATTTCGTATTTCCTTTTCGTATTTCGTAATTTTATCATACGTGTGACGCAATTTTTACTTTCGCTTATTATTATTCTTTATTATTTTATTTGTTATCGTTTCGTTTTATTTCGCCGCTTATTACTCACCGCAATTTTGACGCAATGATTTTCGCTGATTGGAATTTTATCGCAATTTTGACGCATTTCTACTTTCGCATTTGTCATATTTGTTTGTGTCGCACAATTTTTTTCTTTCTTTCCTATTTCGTATTTATCGCACGTTTGACGCAAGTCTTACTTTCGTTTTATTTCGCTTATTATTATCGGTTTATTTCATACGCTTATTATTTCGCAGTTTGACGCAATTATTTTCGCTTTTCCTACTATATTTACGCTATTTATTTTCTGTTTCTTGCTTATTCCCTATTCTTCATTCTTCTTCTTCTTTATAGTAATTGTAATGATCATGATGGTACAAAATACTAATAATAGTGGAATAGTAATGATGATTAATGTAATAACAATAATAAATAGTAATGAAAAAGTAATATTAATAATAACGAGGATAATAATAAGTAATACAAATAGTAATTATTATTATAATAATGATAAAATCATAGTAATAATTATAGTAATAATAATGATAGTTATGATAATAACATTATGATAATGCTGATAATAATGGATTAATGGTAAAAAAAATAATAATGATAACTATGATAAATAAGAATGATAATAATTATAATAATGACAATAATGATAAGGTAACAATAACAATACGAAATTTGATGATAAAGATTGATAATGATGAAATAATGAAAATAATACCATTATAATAATAATAATAATAATAATGATAATGATCGTAAAATTAATGTCATAATGATGATAATGATAATAGGCGAGTGCGGGGGAAGGGGACTTGGCAAATTTAAAGACTGGTATAAAGTGAAAGAAAAAGCGTAAGATCGAGTTTAGTGGCGAAGGATGGTGGAGAGGTCCACGGCTGCCTCAAACATGAGCATACCGTTATTGATTGCAAGGTTGCAAAATGGAAGGCGCGGTGTCGCCAGCGCGTTTAGAGCATCGGATGGATTCGTCGACAAATCCAGGGTTCGGAGGGTTCGAGTCCCGGCCGGCGCGTTTTCCTTGGGCATTGATGGCCCATATGTAAAATGGCCATATTATGTGATTCTGTAAATGTACATGTACATAAGTAATTGTGCATATATAGTGTATATAAATATGTCTCTATGAAATGCTATGAATATTCAGGTTAAGTGTAAATATATGTGTGTAATGTTGATATGTAAATATGTGTGTAATGCGTATTAAAATCAACCATAGGTAAGGTAACGATAATAGCGAAGCAAGAAGAAGAACGAATGACGAAGAAGAGGAATAATGCAAGATGACAAGCGTAAATATAGTAGAAAAAGCGAAAAGAATGCGTCAAAACTGCGAATAAATAATAAGCGTATGAAATTAAACCGATAATTAATAAGCGAAATAAAACGAAAATAAAAAACATTGCGTCGAAACGTGCGATAAAAAATACGAAATAGAAAATAAAGAAAAAATCGAAAATAAAAAAATGCGTCAAAATTGCGATAAATTCCCGAAATAAACGAAAATAAATTGCGTCAAAATTGGCGGTGAGTAATAAGCTTCCCCTGAAAATAAACGGAATACGATCAGCAATAAATAGTAATGATAAGCGAAAATAGTAAAAATTGCGTCACACGTTACGAATAAAAATTACGAAAACGAAAATGGAAATACGAAATCTGAAATAGAAAAAGCCGTGCGAAATAAACAGCCATTAGAAGCAGCAAAAATAGAAAATAGAAAAGAGAAATATAGAAAATAGAAAATCAGAAAAAGCGAAAAAATTATTATTATTATTACTAATAGTAAGAAGATATGTCAAACTGCGATAAAAATCGAAATAGAAAACAAAAAAAATTAAATGAGAAAATACAAAAAGCTGTAGTAATTGCGTTAAAAAATTGCGATAATAATTTTATTTTTGATTAATTATTTTAATAATTATTGATTTTGATAATATTTTCGCCAATATTTTTCTCTTTTCGACTTCACGGTTTTCTATTTTTATCGAAAAAAACAGCGCGGAAAAGGAAAACAGGTTCGCCGACTTATTTTCTATTTTCTTAGTTTTTATTTTCGCAATCATTTTTTCTCTTTCGACTCGCTTTGTTTCTATTTTTATCGCAGTTTTGACGTTATTTTCTTATTTTCTTTCTGTATCGAAGATTTTGGACGCAGTTTTACTTTTCGGATATGCTGTTATCTAAGTTATAATATCTCGCAGGATTATCTGTTTTCCCTCATTTTGAATGATTATCGCCAATTTGAACGCAATTACATCGCTTTTTCTTTTTCTCTTGTATTGCGATTACGGTTTTTATCCAATTTGACGTATTTTGTTACTTTCCCTTTTTCTTATTTTATATTAGTTCTATAGTTTCTAATGCGGTATATTTCGCACGCGTTTTCTATTTCGCATTTCGATTTTCGTATTTCGTAATTTAATCGCTACGGGTTGTGACGCAATTTTTATTACTGCGGTGGAAGGGACTGGCAAATTTAAGGACTTGTGCAAGCAGTTGCAATGGAGGGCGCGTGTCGAGCGGTTTTAGAGCATCGGATTGGATCTCGACCAAATCCAGGTTCGAGGGTTCGAGTCCCGGGCCGGCGCGTTTTCCCTTGGGCTAGGAGCTCACCTTGATGGCCCATATGTAAATGGCCATATCTCTGTTCTGTTAAATGTAAATGTACATCATAATGTTCATATATATGTGATGTAAATTGTGTATGAAATGCTCATGAATATTCAGGTTAATATGAAATATGTGTGTAATGTTGATATGTAAATATGTGTGGTAATGCGTAAAAATCAAATAGGTAAGTAACGAAAAATAAGCCGAAGCAAGAGAAGAAGAAGAAGAAGAGGATAATGCAAGAAACAGATATAAATAATCGTAATAGAAAAAGAAAAAGCGAAATGCGTCAGGAATTCCGAATAATAGAAATAGAAAAAAGCGTAAATTGCGTCAAAATTGCGATGGTAATTCGAAAGAGAAACAAATAAAACGGCGAATAAACCGATTATAAAGCGAAATTACACGAAAGTAAACATGCGTCGAAATAGAAAATAAGGAAAAGCGAGAGTAGAAAAATGCGTCAAAATTGCAATAAAAATTCGAAATAAGCGAAATAAATAATAGTTAATAAAATAGGTAAAATAAAAAAAATAAATAAGAGGGAGTAAAAGCGTGCGAAATAATAACAATAAATAATAATAATTAATAATGATAAGCGAAAGTAAAATTGCGTTCACAAGTACGATAAAATCACGAAATACGAAAATAGAAATGCGAATAGAAAAAGCGTGCGAAATATACCGACATTAGAAACCTAATAGAACTAAGATAAAATTAAGAACCAATCCCCCCTGTCACACAGCTACGAAAATACGTCAAAATTGCGATAATACCGTAATCGCAAATACAAGATTTTTTTTTGAAAAAGAACAAGCGATAGTAATTGCGTTAAAATTGCGATAATAATTCGAATAGAAAAAAATCTGCGAGATATGATCATCATCAATAAAAAAAAAAAAAAAACGGGTATGTCATAAGAATAAGCGGGGGACAAAACAGTTTTCGCGGCTGTTTTTCTATAAAAATAGAAACCCAGCGAAGTCGAAAAGAGAAAAAATATTGTGAAATAAAAAAACTAAAGAAAATAAGAAAAATAAGCGGCAAAAACTGTTTTCCGCTGCTGGTTTTTTCTATAAAAAATAGAAAAACAGCGAAGTCCCCCCCTGACAAAGAGAAAAAATATGCGGAAAATAAAAATAAAGAAAATAAGAAAATAAGCAGCAAAAACTGTTTTCCGCGGCTGTTGTTTTCTTAGAAATATGAAACAGAGAAGGCAAAGAGAGAGAAAAAAAAAGCGAAAATGAAAACAGTGTAAAAAAAAGAAAAAAAAAAACGAAAAGAAGAGCGAAAAGCGAAACCAAAATTCGAAAAGATAGAAAATTTGCGAGAAAGGAAAAGGGCGAAGGTCGAAATAAAAAAATAACTAAATAAAATAAAAATGAATACAAATAGAGTAGCAATAAATAAAAGAATAAAGAAATAAAATAAATAAAAAATATATAAGTCTGCATGAGTGTCGTTTTATTTACCTTTACAATACACTTTTCACCTACACTTTTTTTCTTTTTACTACGTTTGCTGTTTTCATTCTTTGTTTTCTCTCTATTTTTTTTTATGACATTCCTCCTGTAATTTTAAAACGTAAATCTGATTTTATTTAATATTAATTTCATAATGGTGATGACGGCACAGTGTGTGGTATTATATATGACCCAATTTACCGCCAAAATACAAGTCAGTCTTTATATATAATATATAATCTATATATATTTATATATATATATATATTATATAATGGATGTATGTATATCTATATCAGTCCCGTGCGCCTCTTTTTGAGCGCAAAAACCGGATGCAAGAACTCCACGAAGAATAAGTTAATCTTGGGAGCCTGATATTTTCATTCACTAGGAGCGACGTGATCTGTTTCTTACAAGAAAAAATGTACGTTAAGTGATGCTGGTCGATTTTATTCAGGTTTTTACTTTTATTTATCTATTATTATTTATTTTATCTTTTATTTAATTCACTGTCCCCTCAGGACTTGTTTTTTTTTATTCTTGTGCTTGCTGTTTATTCTCCTGTGCTTTGCTCACCAAATAGAGGGCCTTTTGTATTTATGTATTACTGGTGATATAGATAGATTAGATAGATAGATTTTTTTTGTGTTTTTTTTTTACTCAATGTGAACAATAATTAAATTATTAATAAAAATAATTATTAATAATAAAACCAATATAAGAATTAAATAAGAAAATGATAATAAAAGTGATTAATGATGAAAATAATGACATGATAAAATAATAATAATGCGCAGTGCGGGGAAGGGACATTGGCAAACATTTAAGGACTTTCTGCAAGGGTTGCAAATGGTGGGCGCGGTGGTCGAGCGGTAGAGCATCGGACTTGGATTCGTCGACAAATCCAGGTTCGAGGGTTCGAGTCCCGGCCGTGCGCGTCGTTCATGGGCAAGAACTTCACGCTTTGTGGCCCATATGTAATTGGCCACAATCTCTGATTCTGTAAATGTACATGTACATAATTAATTGTGTCATATATATGTGTATATAATATGTATCTATGTAATACTATGAATATTCACGTTTGATATGTAAATATATGTGTAATGTTAATATGTAAATTGTGTGTTGTAATGCGTTAAAATCAAATAGGTAAGTAACGAAAATAAGCGAAGCAAGAAGAAGAAGTGAATGAAAGAAGAGGAATAATGCAGAAACAGAAAATAAATAAGCATAAATATAGTAGAGGAAAAAGCGAAATAATTGCGTCAAAATGCGAATAAAATAAGCGTATAAATAAACGATAATAATAAGCGACATAAATCGAAAATAAAAACATTGCGGCGAACGGCGATAAAATACGAAATAGAAATAAGGAAAAGCGAAAGTAGAAAATGCGGTAAAAAATTGCCGATAAGAATTCGAAATAGCGAAAACTCATTGCGTCAAAATTGCGGTGAGTAATAAGCGGCGAAATACAAAACGATACGATAAACAATAAAAATAATAAATAGTAATGAATAGCGAAAGTAAAAATTGGTCACACGTACGAAAAATTACGAAATACGAAAATGGGAAAGACGCAATCTGAAATAGAAAAGCTAGGGCGAAATAACCATTAGAAACAGCAAGAGAAAATAAGAAAAAGCGAAAGTAAAAACTGCGTCAACGTTTGCGAGAAACCTGAAAAATTTATAAAAATAATATTTATCATCATATCATTATCATTATTATCATTGCAATTCAAATCCTTATAGTCGGATGTACCGAGGTATATTATGAAAGATGAATAATTGCAATGCCGCATTGTAACTATAAATTACAACCTCCCTGACCAAGACTCGTACATAGTTAACAGTCTTTTAGTGGGTCGTTGTGCACGCGTTGTTTAGCGATGGCCTTGGTTTAGACCGGAGTGACTAGTTCGAGTCTGTCAGGGAGGGTGTAATTTATTATTATTATTATTTTATAATCATTGTTATTATTATTATATTTATTATTAATATTATTATTATTTGCTATTATTATGTATTATGTATTATTATGATTATTATATTTTTATTATATTGTTATTATTATATATTATTCTTCATTCTCAATTAATATTATTGTTATTATTACTTATGATCATTAGTATTATTATTATTATTATTAGTCTTATTTTATTGTATTATCACTATTATATTGTTGTGTTGTTGTTTTTGTAATGTTGTTATTATCATTATCATATCATTGTTCTTATTATATATTATATTATTATTATTATTAATTATTCTGATTATTGTTATTATATTATTATTATTATTATGATTATTATTATTGTTATTATTATATTATATTATATTATTATTTTATTATTATCCATATTATTATTATCATTAATATTATTATTCTTAGTGTTATTTTGTTTTTTATGATCTCATATTATTACATTATTATTATTGTCATATATATTGTTATACGAAAAGTTCCTTAGATGCTAATTAAAAATCAACACCGAGTCACTAACCAGCGACCTTGGGTGATGGAAGTTCAGGCAATGGAACAATCACGAAAAATGCATTGCCTCAAAGCTATTTTTTTCTTCCTATTCAATTTATCGCTCAATTGACGCAATTTTACTTTCGTGTTTATTTTATTTTGGTTTATTTCCCTCTCTCATATTCGCAAGTTTGACGCAATGATTTTCGATCTTTCGATTTTTTTATCGTAATTTTTGTGAGCATTTTATTTCGATTTTTCTTTATTTTCGATTCGTATTTTTATCGTACGTTCGACGCAATGTTTTATTTTCGATTTATTCGCTTATTATTATCGGTTACTTTCATACGCTTATTATTTATCGCAGTTTGACGCAGTATTTCGCTTTTTCTACATATTTACGCGTATCTATTGTATGTTTCTTGCATATCCTCTTCTTCATTCCTTCTTCTTCTTGCTTCGCTTATTTCGTTACCTTACCTATTGATTTTACGCATTACACACAATTACATAATCAATATTACACACATATTTACATATCACGGAATATCCTAGCATTCATAGAGACATATTTATATACAAAAACCCCCCCCCAAAATATGATGATGAAACATAATTATGTCAGGTAATTACAGAGCAGAGAAATGGCCATTACTATGGGCATAAGGTGAAGTTCCTTGCCCCCAAGGGAACAAACGCGCCGGCGGGATCGAACCGCGAACCTGGATTTTGTCGACGAATCCAAAAGTCCGTGCTCTAACCGCTCGACCACCGCGCCCTCCATTCCAACCCTTGCAGAAGTCTTAAATGTGCCAAGTCCCCTTCCCCCGCACTCGCCCATTATGATTATTATCATAATATATGAATATTATTATTACTATTATTGTATTATTATTATTTTATTTTATAATTATATATTTTCATCATTATCATCTTTATCATCATTATTCTATTCGATTGTTAACTGTCATACTGGTCATTATATAATTATTATCATCAGTGTATGTGACAAGTGTATATGCAAAAGGAATAAAGAAAACGACAATCAGGCACCAGCAGAACTATGTATATTTTTTATTTATTCTATTTCTTTATTATTTATTTATTTCTATTTTATTGGAATTCATTACTATTATTATATTTCTTTTTTATGTAGAACTCGCCCTTTATCTTCTCGTAATTTCTATTCTTTTCGCACATTTTGGTTTCGCTTTCGCTCTTCTTCATTTTTTTTCTGTTTTGTTGACACGCCGTTTTTATTTACGCAATTTTTTTCTCTTTTTAAACTTCGCTGGTTCTCTTTTTATAGAAAAAAAACAGCGCTTGTGTCCTCCCTCCCCAAAACAGTTTGCCGCTATTTCTTTAGTTTCTATTTTCGCTTTTTTTTCCGCTTATTTCTTTAGTTTTTATTTGGCAATATTTTTCTCTTTCGACTTCGCTGGTTTCTATTTTTTATAGAATAAAACAGCTGCCCGGAAAAAACCGTTTTGCCGCTTATTTTCTTTAGTTTTTATTTCGCTTTTTTTTTTTTTTTTTTCCGCTTATTTCTTTAGTTTTTTATTTTTGGCAATATTTTCTCTCCGACTGCGCTGGTTTTCTATTTTTATCGCAGTTTTTGCCGCTTTTTTCTTATTTTCCTTTCTGTATCGAGGATTTGACGCAAGTTTTACTTTTCGATTTGGTGTTTATCGTAAATGTGTATCATATCTCGCAGGATTGTTTTCTATTTCGAATAATTATTCACAATTATAACGCAATTACTATAGCTTGTCTTTTCTCTGTATTTTCGATTACGGTATTTATCGCAATTTTGTTCGTATTTGTACTTTCGCTTTCTTATTTCCTATATTAGTTCTATTAGTGTCTAATGTCGTATTATATTCGCACGTTTATATTCGCATTTCTATTTTCGTATTCGTATTCATGTATGTGTGACGCAATGTTTTATTACTACCTATTATTTATTTATTTATTTTACCTTTTGTATTATTTACTATTATTTATTTCGCTATTTCGAATTTTATCGCCAATTGACGCATGTTTCTAACTGCGCTTTTTCTCTCTTTCTATTTCGACGCAATTTTACTTTCGTTATTTCGCTTTTTTTATCGGTTTATTTCGCACTTTATTTGTTTTCTATTTCGAATTACATTCCGGCAATTTTTTTGACGCAATTTATCGCTTTTTCTATTTCTATATTCGCACTCTGACGTGATTTCGCTTTTTTATTTTCTATTTACGATTATTTATTTTCTGTTTCTTGCATTATTCCTCTTCTTCATTCTTCTTCTTCTGGCATCGCTTATTTTCGTTACCTTAACAATTTCATTTTAGCATTACACACATATTTACATATCAAACATTACCCACATATTTACATATACCTGAATATCATAGATTTCATAGAGGAAATATTTATATACACATAACATGAACAATTAATGATGTACATGTACATTTACAGAATCAGAGCATATGGCCATTTACATGTGGGCCATCAAGGTGAAGTTCCTTGCCCAAGAGGGAACAACGCGCCGGCCGGGACTCGAACCTCGAAACCTGGATTTGTCGACGAATAAAGGTCCGATTGCTCTAACCGCCGACCACCCCGCTCCCTCCCCATTGCAACCCTTGCAGAAGTCCTAATGGTGCCAAAGTACCATTCCCCCGCACCGCCTATTATCATTATCCTCATTATGACATTATTAGTTATTATTATTATTATTATTATTATTTTCATTATTTTCATCATTATATTCTTATATTATCAAAGAAAACAAAGAAAAAAAGCAAAGGTAGAAAAAAAAAAAAGGGAAGAGAAGAAATATATTAAAAAACAGTGAATAAGAATTCACCTAAAAAAACCAACAGAGCTGATAAAGATACGGACGGCTGGAAAATACGAAAAGTGTATATATGAAGGAATATAAAGAGAACGGCCAATTCAGCAGACTTGTTGTATTTTATTTATTTATTTATTTATTCTTTTATTTATTTCTATTTTAGTTGTATTCATTTTATTATATTATTATATTATTATTCGACCTCGCCCTTTTCTTTCTCGCAAATTTTCTATTCTTTTCGCACATTTTGTTTTCGCTTTCGCTCTTCTTCCTTTTTTTATGTTTTGTCACACATGTTTTCATTTTCGATTTTTTTTCTTTTTGACCTTTTTGCTGTTTTTTATTTTATAGAAAAAACAGACGCGGGAAAAAAAGTTTGCCGCTATTTCTTAGTTTTATTTTCGCTTTTTGTTCCTTCTTCTTTGACTTCGATGGCTTTCTATTTTCATAGAAAAAACAGCCTCTTGAAAAACGTTTTGCCGCTTATTTCTTTAGTTTTATTTTCGTATTTTTTTTTTCTCTTTAGGACTTCGCTGTTTTTCTATTTTATAGAAAAACCAGCCGCGAAAAAACAGTTGCCGCGTATTTTCTTTAGTTTTATTTCGCAATTTTTTCTCTTTTGGACTTCGCTGTTTTTCTATGTTATAGAAAAAACAGCCGCGGAAAGAAAAACAGTTTTGCCGCGATAATAAAATAAAGATAATAATAACTACAATAAACAAAATAAAAAGTAATTAACAAATTGGTAATGATAGTAAAAGTAAACATAATAATGATTATAATAGTAAATTGTAATGATATGATGGTATATAAATATAATAAAGTGGATAGTAATGATGATAATGATAATAACAATAATAAGTAGTAAGTGAAAAAGAATATTAATAATAAGTGAAATAAAAAGTAATACAAATAGGTAATAAAATTATTAAAATAATGATAAAATCATAGTAATTAATAATAGTAATAATTAAATTATAGTTTTGATAATAACAATAGGATTTAATGCTGATAATAATGATAATGGTAAAAAATAATAATAATAATTATAATAATAAGAATGATAAGAATGTATAATATGACAATTAAAAGATAAGGTTAACAAAAGAATAAGAATAATGATGATAAGTGAAATGATGAAAATAATGATAATAATAATAATAATAATAATAATAATATAATAATAATGTCAATAATGATGATAATGATAATAGGCGAGTGCGGGGAAGGGGACTGTGGCAAACATTAAGGACTTCTGCAAGGATTGCAATGGAGGCGCGGTGGTCGAGGCGGTTTAGAGCATCGACTTGGATTCGTCGACAAATCCAGGTTCGGGGTTCGAGGCCGGCCGGCGCGTTGTTCACTTGGCAGGAATTCACCTTGATGGCCCATATGTAAGGCCAAGATCTCTGATTCGGTAAATGTAACATGTACATATTAATTGTTCATATATCTGGTGTATGTAAAATGCCTAGAAATGCTATGAATATTCACGTTGATATGTAAATATGTGTGTATGTTGAATGTAAATATTGTGTGTAATGCGTAAATCAAATAGGTAAGGCTACGAAAATAAGTGAAGCAAGAAGAGAAGAATGAAGAAGAGGTAACTAAATCAAGAAACAGAAATAAAATATATCGTAATAGAAAATAGGAAGAAAAAGCGAAATGAGATACGTCAAAATTGTGAATAATCAGAATAGAAAAAAAAGCGATAAATTGGCGTCAAATTGCGATGTAATTCGAAATAGAAACAAAATAAACGTGCAAAATAAACCGATAATAAACGAAACAAACGAAGTAAAAATGCGCGAAATAGAAAAGAAGAAAAAGCGGAGAATAGAAAATGCGTCAAAATTCGATAAAAATCGAAATAAGCGAAAATAATTGTGGAAAATGCTAATATATGCGAGAAATAAACCGATGTAATAAGAACGAAAGTAAAAATTGCATCAACTGCTATAAAATACGGAAATAGGAAAGAAAGAAAAAACGTTGCGACACAAACCAAATATGACAATAGAAAATAAGGAAAAGCGAAAGAGAAAATGCGTCAAATGCGATAAAAATTCGAAATCAGCGAAATGCGTCAAAATTGCGGGGAGTAATAAAGCGGCGAAATAATAATAAATAATAATAATAATAATAATGATAAGCGAAAAGTAAAAATTGCGTCACACGTACGATGAAAAATTACGAAAAATACGAAAATTCGAAATGCGAAATAGAAAAGCTTGCGAAATATACCGACATTAGACACAATAGAACTAATATAAAATAAGAACAAGCGAAAGTACAAAATACGTTAAAAATTGCGATAATAATCGAAATAGAAACAATCCGGCGAGATATGATAAAACATTAGATAAATAGCAAAATCGAAAAGTAAAAACTGGCGTCAAAATCTTCGATACAGAAAGAAAATAAGAAAAATAAGCGGCAAACTGCGATAGGAAATAGAAAACCAGCGAAGTCGAAAGAGAAAAAATATTGCGAAATAAAAACTAAAGAAATAGAAAATAACGGCAAAACTGTTTTTCTATAAAAATAGGAAAAAAACAGCCCGAACGTCAAAACGAGAAAAGAAAAAAGCGAAAAAAAACTAAAGAAAAAAGCGGCAAAAACGTTTTCCGGGCGTTTTTCTATAAAAAAGAAATCCAGCAAAGTCGAACCTAAAAAAATATGGCAAAATAAAAATTAAAGAAACTAAGAAAAATAAGCGGCAAAAACTGTTTTTTCCGGCTGTTTTTTCTATAAAAATAGAAAACAGCAAAGTCCCCTCCCCCTGTCAAAGAGAAAAAAATATTGGCAAAATAAAAATAGAAAATAAGGAAAAGAAGCTGGCAAAACTGTTTCCGTGGCTGTTTTTTCTATAAAGTCAAAAAGAAAAATACAATGCGGAAAATAAAAACTGCTTTTGTGCAAACAAAACAGAAATAACGAAGAAGACGCCCCCCCCCCTGAAAAGCCGACACCAAAATTGTTGCAAAGAATAGAAAATTGCGAGAAAGAAAGGGCGAGTCGAAAAAAAAAAAATAAATAAATAAATGAATACAAATAAAAATAGAAATAAATAAAAGACTTAAAGAATTAAAAGAAATGAATAATATCATAAGTCTGCTGATTGTCGTTTTCTGTATTCCTTACACTTATCACTCACATACTTTTTTTTTTTTTTTTTTTTTTTTTAATACGTTTGCTTTTCTTTGTTTATTTGTTTTCTCTCGTAATTTTTTATTATGACATCCTTCCTGTTATTTTAAACGTGAATCTGATTTTATTTAATAATATTTGTCATATGGTTGATGAACCTAACAGTGTGTATATTATATGACCAGTTTACCGCCAAATTAGCAGTCAGTATATATGTATGTGTCATATATATATACATATATCAAGTATATATCATATTATCATATATATATATATATATATATCTATAGCAGGTCTTGCGCTTTTGACCGAAAAACTACACGAAAGGGAAAAGTTAATACTTGGGAGCTGATATTTTCATTTCAATGGAGCGGGACGTTGATCTGTTCTTACAAGAAAAAAATGTACGTGTAAGTGATGCCTGGCGATTTTAGTTCATGGTTTTACTTTTTAGTTATCGCTTTTTCAAAATTGTTTCGCCTAATGTTTAATCGCTTCTTTGAATGGAGGCCCAACATTAATCGTTTCTTTAATAATAATTTCGGATAACTGCGATATAAGTTTGACTCCAAAGCGGTCTATGGGAGATCCTGAGTTATCGATACCAAACGTCTAAATTGTATGGTGTCTCAAACGATATGAACTTTGTTTATTATGAATATAAGTACCATTCACTAGCAATTTATTAAGTACAAACTGTGTTTGACCTAAATACGATCTGTGTGTGTTGACTTAATAGGCCCCCCCCCCCCCAAAGAACAATGCACGCATGTATTCTACAAGCATAAGATATTCATTGATGAAATAAAATATAAAAGAAGGGAAAGAAAAAGCAACTGAAGAAACATCCAAATGTACACTCACACAGACTTACAGGACAGAATCCCTAAGGAAAGAGTTGAGGAATTGTGATGGAGCGTATTGAATAATTACGGTTGACCCCGCCTTGCAACCTTAACGTTTTGTGTAAATCCGTTGAGAAGGTCTCGTCTACTGTCTTGCTGGAAGCCGGGATGTGTAATTTTTACATAATTTACAAGGGTAGGCGATGCATGTTGATTCGAGTTGAATAATAAAGGACCGATTTTATAAGTACCTTAGATCTCGGTGGCAGTCAGCATTGAAAGAGGCAGAGGCTACCCACTCGCAAGACCCGGGGATCGAGACCAGAGGAAACATTCTTTGACTAAGGGAAAAGTTAACAGGTGTTCACGGGACACCTGCTCGTGTTTGGCGGTTCTACGAGCGTTCTCACTGGAGATAACGTTCCCCTCTCGAGGTTCAGAAGTCAAACCGGTAGGCAGTATGTAGAGAGGCGAAGCAGCAGGGCCACACGGTTTGATAAACATCGGTAAGTGGAGGTCCTGGCCAGCCCACTCGATGGGATTTTTTGCTTTCATTTGAAAATTGATAAGTAATAATATATTTATTATTATATCATAACCTTTTAGCGTAATATTATTTAGTATTATTTAACGTTATTGTTAGTTTTATCATTTATTTTTTCCTATTATTAAATTGTAGATTAGTGTTATTATTTTTATCATATATTATTATTAATATTCAACGTTATGTATTTAATTCATTATTTTTTATTATAGCGTTATTATTGTTACTATTATTTATTAATATCAATTTATTATTTTTATTATTATATTATTATCATTATCATTATCATTTATTCATTATCATTATCATTATCAATCAATTATCATTATAATTATCATTATCAGTATCATCTCAGTATCATTATCATTAATGAAAAAAACAGCGCCCCCCCCGGTAAAAAACAGTTTGAGCTATTTTCTTTGTTTTATTTTCGCATTTTTTTTACTTTTTGTGGATTTTGCTGTTTTCGATTTTAGAGAAAAAACAGCCGCGGAAAAAACAGTTTTGCCGCTTTATTTTCTTTGAGTTTTATTTGGCAAAATTTTCTCTTTTCGATTCGATGGGTTTCTATTTTTATAGAAAACAAAAAAAAAAAAAAAAAGAAAAAAACAGCGCGGAAAAATAGTTTTGCCGCTTATTTCTTTAGTTTGATTATTTGGCAATATGTTTTTCTCTTTTCGGACTTCGATGGGTTTCTATTTACTATTAGAAAAACAGCCGCGGAAAAACAGTTTGCCGCTTATTTTCTTTTAGTTTTATTTTCGCTTTTTTTTCTCTCTTTTGACGTCGCTGTTTTCTATTTTATAGAGAAAACAGACGCGGAAAAAAACCAGCTTTGCCGCTTATTTTATTATGTTTCTTAGTTTTTATTTCGCAAATTTTTCTCTTATCGACTACGAGGTTTTCTATTTTTATAGAAAAAAACAGCTGCCCCCCCCCCCCCCCGGAAAAAAAAAACGGTTTTGCGCTTATTTCGTATTTCTTTAGTTTTTATTTTCGCCAATTTTTTCTCTTAGCGAATACGTGTTTTTCTATTTTTTATAGAAAAAAAGCCGCGGAAAAAACAGTTTTGCGCTTATTCTATTTCTTTAGTTTTTATGATAATAATAATAATATGATAAAATGCATGTTAATATATGATAATTGAAAATATAATAATGATAATTAATGATAATGAAAATATAATAATGATAATATGATAAAATAACTACAATACACAAAATAAAAACGTAATAAAAATTGGTAATGATAGTAAAAGTAAAAATAATAATGATTATAATAGGAATTGTAAATGATCCATGATAGAATAATACTAATAATAAGATAATGATAATAACAACAATAATTAGAGTAATGAAAAGTAATATAATGATAATAACGTGAGGATAAAGTAATACAATTAGTAATAATATTATTAATAATAATGATAATCATCAGTAATAATAATAATAATAGTAATAATACTGATGATAATTAGGATAATATAATATGATAATATGATAATAGTGATAATGGTAAAAAAATAATTGATAACTATAATAATAAGAATGATAATAAGACTTATAATAATTAGGATAATGACATAAATGATAAGGCGAACAACAATAATATAATGATAATGATAATAATAAAAATGATAATGATGAAAATATAATAATAATAATAATGATAATAAGAATGTCAATAATGATGATAATTGATAATAGGCGAGTGCGGGTAAGGGGACTCGGCAACAATTTAAGGACTTCTGCAGGGTTGCTCTGGAGGGCGCGGTGGTCGAGCGGTTAGAGCATTCCGGACTTGATCGTCGACAAATCCAAGTCGGGTTTCGAGTCCGGCCGGCGCGTTGTTTCCCTTGTGCAAGGACCTTACCTTGATTGGCCCAAAGGTAAATGGCATATTCTCGATTCTGAAATGTACATGTAACATAATAATTGTGTTCACTATATATGTGTATATAATATGTCTCTATGTAATACTATGGAATAGTCAGATTAATATGTAATATAGCGTAATGTAATATGTTAAATAGGTGTGAATGCGGAGATTCGAATAGGTAGGTAACAAAAATAGCGAAGCAAGAAGAGAGGAAGGCCAAGAAACAGGAACTGATAGAGAAAATAATGTTTTTTAGAAAAAGCGAAAATATTGCGGTCAAAACTCGAATAAATAATAGGTATGAAATAAACCAATAATAATAAGCGAAATAAAAACGAAATAAAAAGTGCGTCGAACGTGCGATAAAAATACGAAATAGAAAATAAAGAAAAATCGAAAATAGAAATGCGTCAAATTAGATAAAAAATAAATAAATAATTAAATAAATAAATAAGCGAAAATATTGGCGTCAAAATTCGGCGAAATAAAACGATTCGATACGCAATAAAAATAAGATAAGCGACAAAGTTAAAAGTGCGTCCACAGTACGATAAAATACGAAATACGAAAATGGAAATACGAAATCGGAAATAGAAAAGCGGGCGAAATAAACAGGACATTAGAAAACGGCAAATAGAAAATAGAAAAATAGTAATATAGAAGAAAAGAGAGAAATAGAAAAAGCGAAAACAAATTATTATTATGTATGAATAATATAGAGATATGTCAAAACTGCCCCCGATTTAAAAATCGAAATAGAAAAAAAAAAAAATTACTATGAGAAAAATACAAAAAGCGATTGTAATTGCGTTAAATGCGATAATAATTTTATCTTTTTTAAAAATTTATTTTATAATATTTATTCGTGTAGTTCTGGCATCGTGGTTTGGTCAAAATAGAGGCGCACTGACTCGATATGATAATATATATTATATATATATATATATATATATAGAAATATAGTATATATACTGACTGGATTTGGCGTAAAACTGGGGGGTCATTAGAATACACACGTGTAGCGTCATCAACCATATGAAAAATATTATCAAATAAAATCAAGATTACAATTCTAATAAAAATTACAGGCAAGGATGTCATAAAAATAAGAGAAGAAAAAAAGAAAGAAAGGAAAAAAGCAAAAAGTAGTAAAGAAAAAAGAAAAAGAAAAAAAAAAGCGTTATGTGAGAGCTTGATATATAAAGGAATAAAGAAAACGGACAATCACGGCAGATTATATATATTTATTTGTGTGATTTCTTGATTTTTTATTATTTCTATTTTATTGTATTTATTTATTATTTATTTATTATTAATTTTCTTTTTTTTTTTTTTAGGACCTCGCCCTTTTTCTTTCTCGCAATGTTCTATCTTTTCGCACATTTTGTTCGCTTCCGCTCTCTTCCTTTTTTTCTGTTTTGTTAACACATGTTTTCATTTTCGCATTTTTTTTTCTCTCTTTTTGATTCGCAGTTTTTCTATTTTATAGAAAAAACGCCGCGGAAAAACAGGTTTTGCCGCTTATTTTCTTATTTCTTTAGTTTTATTTCGCAATATTTTTTCTTCTTTCGACTTTCGATGATTTATATTTTTTAGAAAACACAGCCGCGGAATAACAGTTTTGACGATTATTTTTTATGAGAATACCGTGATTGATGATGATACTATCTCGCAGGATTATCTGTTTTCATTTCGAATTATATCCGCAATTTTAACGCAATTACTATCGCTTTTTCTTTTTTTCTCTGGATTTTCGATTACGATTTTTATTCGCAATTTTGACGCATTTTCTACTCCGCTTTTCCTTATTTTTTTGTTTTTTCTATTTGTATATTTGTTTGTGTCGCACGCTTATCTTTCTTCCCTATTTGTATTTTTATCGACACGTTTTGACGCAATTTTTACTTTCATTTCTTATAATCGGTTTATTTTGCACGCTTATTCGCAATTTTTACGCAAATTATTTTCCTTTATTTCGAATTTTTATCGCAATTTGAAGCATTTTCTACTCGCTTTTTTTTCTCTTTTCAATTTCGACGCAATTTTTACTTTTCTGTTTATTCGACTTTTTTATTATCGGTTTATTCGCAAGTTTATGTGTTTCTATTTCGAATTACATCGCAATTTTGACGCATTTATCGATTTTTTTTTCTATTTCATTATTCGCAATCTGACGCATTTCGCTTTCTCTATTTTATATTTACGATTATTATTCTGTTTCTTGCAATTCCTCTTCTTCATTCTTCTTCTTCTTGCTTCGCTTATTTGTACCTTACCTATTTGAGTTACGCATTACACACAATTTACATATCAAACATTACACACATATTTACTATCAAACGTGAATATTCATAGCATTTCATAGAAGACATATTTATATACACATATATATGGAACAAATTTAATGGATGTACATGTACATTTACAGAATCAGAGAATTGGCCATTTACATGTGGGCCATCAAGGGAATTCCGTGCCAGGGCACACGCGCCGGCGGGACTCAACCCTCGAACATGGATTTGTCGACGAATTCAAAGTCCGATGCTCGAACCGCTCGACCACCGCGCCCTCAATTGGCAACCCTTCACGAAGTCCTTAATGTTGCCAAGTCCCCCTTTCCCCCGCACTCGACTATTATATTATCATCATTATTGACATTATTATTAATATTATTATTATTATTATTATTCTTATTATTATTTCATACTTATCATCTTTATCATCATTATTCTTTATTTCTTATTGTGAAACCTTATCATTATTGTCATTATATAATTATATAATTCTTTATTATCATTCTTATTACTATAGTATCATTATTATGTTTTACCATTAAGCATTCTTATCAGTATATCATAATTGTATTATCATCAATTATCATTAGTATTATATATTATTATTATTAGTACATGATTAATCATTATTATTAATAATATATTACTATTTGTATTAATTATTATCATCATTAACTATTTGATAATATTACTTTTCAGTACTTCTCATTATGGTTATTTATTACAGTAATCATTATTATTAGTATTTATACTATTCATGTCATTACAATTACTATTATAATCATTATTATTTTACTTTTTACTTATTACCAATTTTTATACTGGTTTATTTTGTTATGTAGTTATTATTATCATTCTTATCATCATTTTATCATATTTTCATTATCATTATTACATTCATTATTATCAGTATTATTATATCATAAAAACTAAAGAAAATAGAAAATAAGCGCAAAAAACTGTTTTCCCGGATGTTTTTTCGATAAAAATAGAAAAAAACCAGCGCAGCGAAAGAGAAAAAATATTGCGAAAATACAAAACTAAGAAATAGAAAATAAGCGGCAAAAACTGTTTTCCGGCGGCTGTTTTTTTATATAAAAATAAAAAACCAGCGAAGAAAATCGAAAGAGAAAAAAATATGCGGAAAAGTAAAAACTAAAGAAAATAAGAAAATAAGCGGCAAAAACTGTTTTCCGCGGCTGTTTTTTCTATTAAAAATAGAAAAGCAGCAAAGTCGAAAAGAGAAAACCTAGTGCGAAAAAAACTATAAGAAAATAAGAAAAATAGCGGCAAAACTGTTTTCGCGGCTGTTTTTCGAGTGAAAATAGAAAAAAACATAATAATAATAATAAAACAATAAAATAATAATAATAATAATATATAATAATATAATATAATAACAATAATTATATAAAAATAGTAACAATAACAATAATAATAATAATAATAATAAACTTATAAATAACAACAATAATAATGATAATAATAATGATAACAATAATAATATTAAAATAATAATAATATAAATAATAATAATAATAACGATAATAATAATAATAATAATAATAATAAATAATAATAATAATACAACAACAATGAGCTAATAATAATGATAATAACACAATAACAACAAACAAACAACAACACAACAACAACAACAACAAACAACATCGTGATAAAACTAACTAATGATATAAAATAATAATAACAATAATTAAAAACAATAATAATAATAATAACAATAAAACAATTAATAACAATATAATAATAAGAATTAATATTACCAAATAATAATAATAATAATAATATAGTAAATAATAAAATAATAATAAATACTAATAATAAGAATATAATGATAATAATAATAATAAATAATATTAATAAAAATAAATTCCAACCCTCCCTGACCAGGACTCAACCAGGTCACTCCGGGTATGAAACGGAGGCCAGCGCTAAAACCACCGGGCCCACACCGACCCACTAAAAAGTGTGCAACTAGGTGCGAGTCCGGTCAGGGAGAGGGTTGTAAAATTATCTATCAATGCGGCATTGCATTAATTCACATCTTTCATAAATATACCTCGGTACATCCGACTTAGGATTTGAATTGCAATGATAATAATGAGAATGATACTGATGATAATATTATTTTATATTTCAGGTTTATCGCAACTTTGACGCAGTTTTTACTTTCGCTTTTTCTTATTTCTCTTTTGCTGACTCTAATGTTTATTTTCGCACTGCTTTTCTATTTCCGATTGTCGTATTCATTTCGTATTTCCGTAATTTTATCGTACGTGTTGACGATATTTAATTCGCTTATTATTATATTATTTCTTTATTGCTTAATGTATCGTTTTATTCGCCGCTTATTACTCACCGCAATTTGACGCAATTATTTTCGCTATCGTTGAATTCTATCGTACTACTCCGCTTTCTTATTTTCTATTTAGTATTTTATCGCACGTTCGACGCAATGTTTTATTTCGTTTTATTTCGCTTATTATTATATCGGTTATTTCATACGATTATTCTATTCGCAGTTTTGACGCAATATTTCGCTTTTTCTACATAGTATTTACGCTATTTATTTTCTGTTTCTGCATTATTCCTCTTCTCATTATTCTTCTTCTTGCTTCGCTTTATTTTCGTTTACCTCCTATTCGAAACTATGCATGAACACATATTTACATATCAACATTACACACATATTTACATATTAACGGAATTCATAGTATTACGTAGGACATATTTATATACACATTATATAGAAAAACAATAATGATGTACAGTACATTTACAGAATAGAGAATATGGCCATTTACATGTGGGCCACAAGGTGAAGTTCCTTGCCCAAGGGAACAACGCGCCGCCCGGACTCGAACCTCGAACCTGGATTGTCGACGAATCCAAATCGATGCTCTTCAAACGCTCGACCACCGCGCCCTCCATTGCAACCTTGCAGAAGTCCTTAAAGGTTGCCAAGTCACCTTCCCCCGCACTCGCCTATTTATCATTATGTCATTATTGATATTATTATTATTTATTATTATTATTTGCATTATTCTTTTTTTCATCCTATCATCTTTATCATCATTATCTATTATTATTGTTAACCTTAGCATTATTTCATTATTATCATATATTATTTCATTCGGTATGTGGAAAATGTGTATAGTAAAGGAATAAAGGAAACGACAATCAGCAGACTTACATATATGTTATTTATTATTTCTTTATTCTTTTATTTATTTCTATTTTATTTATATCATTTAATTATTATTATGATTATATATATATTTTTTTATGTAGGACCTCGCCCTTTTTTCTTCTCTCGTAAAATTTTATTCTTTCGCACATATTGGTTCGCTTTTCGCTCTTCTTCCTTTTTTTTTCTGTTTGTTAACAAATGTTTAATTTCGCTATTTTTTTCTCTTTTCGGACTTCGCTGGTTTTCTAATTTTATTATAGAAAAAAAACAGCGCGAAAAAACAGTTTGCCGCTTATTTTCTTTTGTTTATTTTCGCATTTTTTTTCTCTTTTGACTTCGTGGTTTTTTTCTAATTTTATAAAAAAACAGCCGCCCTCAACAAAAAACAGTTTTGCCGCTATTTTCTATAGTTTTATTTTCGTTTTTTTTTTTTCGACTTCACTGTTTTCCTATTTTTATAGAAAAAAACAGCGCGGAAAAACAGTTTTGCCGCTTATTTCTTATTTTCTTTAGTTTATTTTCGTCAATATTTTTTCTCTTTTCGACTTCGCTAATTTTCTATTTTTATAGAAAAAAACAGCCACGGAAAAACATTTTGCCGCTCATTTCTTTAGTTTTTTTTCGCTTTTGTTTCTCTTTTGACTTTTGCGTTTTCCTCTCTTTATAGAAAAAACTGTCCTGGGTAAGACAATAAACTGCACTAGGGTTTCACGGAACAAGGATCGCACCTATAGCTCCTACCAGGTTTACGGTGAAAACTGTCGGCAGCAGGGCAGTGGAATCTGGTGAAAACACCTCAGTATACTGATTACTGGTTCACCAAAGAATATGTCTGGCGTAATTACAGTGTAACTGTTTTAAAAAGCGGAAGAGTATTCCCCTAATGTTGGAGGGACTGGAGTGGAGAGGAGCCTGGGGATTTCCACTCAACTTTTCTTTCCTACTGACAAACCTCTACACCAATGATTAAATACAGAAACGATCATCATACCACATTTACGCCCGTCGCGTGGGTTATCAAGGGCGCGCGTTAGTCAGTGGGCAACCAGGCTCGGACAATGTTAAACAGCATCTGGAAGGACAAAGGAAGATAAGAATAAATGTCCTAATAAGAAAACACATTAAAAATCGGAACGGGAACGTAAGGAAATGAAAGAGATGGGTAAATTACATACTGTCGTAACGAAATGGATAGATACAACATTCAGCATACTGGGAATAAGTGAGACCAATTGAAAAGTAATGAAGTTCAAAACTAAAGAAAACAAGACAGTTCTTTTCTGGAAAAAGAAGACTTATAGTTACGGAGTTGCTAGATTCTCCGAAAAAAAACTGCAAATGCACTAATTGGTCCAGCCCAATAAATGATCGATTTTAAAAGCAGAATTACAAGCAAAACCTATAATATTAGTATTAACAATGCTACGCACCTAACCAATATTGCAAAGATGAAGAAAATGGACATTTTTTATAAAAATCTCTCCAGATAAATTTAGACAACAATCCCGACAGAGATGTTAAAAATAATCATGGGAGACCCTACGCCAAAGTAGAAAAAATAATCTAAAAATCTACAACCTTGTGGAAAATAGGCCTTGGAGATAAAATGAAGAGGTAAAGATTTTATTGAATTTGTAGTAAAATAATTTAGTATAGCCAATACATTGTTCCAACACCACCCAAGACACTTGAACACGTGGTTCACAGGACAAAGCACACGCAACCAAATTGACTACATTGTGCTGAAACCAAAAATGGAAAGAGTTGAATAAAAAAATGCCCAAAACAAGTACATTGGTGCCGACTGCACAGTGACCACCAATACTATCTACGACTTTAAAATAAGACTCAAAAAGAGGAACGTTCAAACACCACCTCGAAAGTCGACTACAAAACTCTTGTAAACAATTACAGACTTGCAGTGTCAAACAATTTGAAAAAATACTCAATCAATGTTAGGATGATAAAACACCAAATGAGCGGGGAAGAAGGAAAAGAACTCCTGTGAGCACTGCTAAGAAACTATCACAAAAAGAAAAGACAAATTCCCCCTGAGAGATTCTGAAAAAACATAAGTGAAATTTGAAACAAGAAGATGCCTAAAATAAAAAAGGTATCCAAAATCCAGTGAAAAAGTAAGTTACAAAAAACAAATACAAAAATTCAAAGAAATTATTGCGACAAGATAAGGAAAAATATTTAAATGAACATTGCAGAGGAATTGAAAAACGTTCTATCAAATTATAGACAAACTAAAGAAACTCTACCAAGGAGTACGAAACATCACACGAAAAATTTAAACCACAATGGACACTATCAAAAAACGGAAGTGGGACTTGTTTTATGTGATGGAAAAAGAAGCAAAGATAGATGGAATCAATATTGTTCCAAACCTATACAAAAGAATAATAAAGAATCTAGCAACATTAATTAGACTAATTGAAGCGAGGATGAACCAACCGCCACTGCTAGGGACGAAAGTATAAAAGCATAAAAGAAGTAAAGAATAACAAGAGCCGGAATAGATGAAATAACAGCAGAATAATTAAGAATGCTGGGCGAAAGTGTTGAATTACTCTTTACCAAACTATGTACAAAAATATGGAATGAAAGAAAATGGCCAGAAAGACTGGGTAAAATCAGTCCTTTACTCCCATACCTAAAAAAGGTGACGCACTCCAATGCACCAATATAGGACCAATTGCCTTAATAAGTCACAGCAGCAAAATTTTGTTTGAAAATTATTGCTGAAAGAATGAAGTGAAGTTAAGAGAGGAAATGGCGAGAACAAGCGGGTTTCGCCCGGAAAAGGTACCAGAAAAACCTGAATTTCTAATTTAAATTGATAATAGACAAAAAACAGGAGAACATTCAAAAGACCTATACTGTGTTTCATCGATATGATGAAAGCTTTTGATACTGTTGAATCACGAATCCTGAATAACAGGACGATATGATGTTTCCAAAACACATATCCAATTAATAAAAAGGCCTTGATATGACCAACAACAAGCAGCTGTAAGGAAACTTATTGGTTAACAGAAGGTTCGAAGTCAAACAAGGAAGTACGACAGGGTTTGCATTCTGTCTCCGCAACCTTGCAGAAGTCCTTAAATGTGCCAATTCCCTTCCCGCACTCGGTCATATATTATTTCATCATTATTGGGACATTATTATTAATAGTATTATTATTATTAGTTGTCATTATGTCATCATTATCATCTTTATCATCATTATTCTTATATGTTATTGTCACCTATATATTGTATTAGCTAGAATTATTATCATATTATCATTATATTATCATTTATTATTTTTTTTTACCATTACATATTATCAGCATTATCATAATTGTTATTATCCTAACGATCATTATTATTACTATTATTATTACTATGATTATTATCATTATATAATAATATTACTGTTTGTATTACTATTATTATCCTATGTATTTAAATATTACTTTTCATTACTCTATTATTGTATCATCATTATATCATTACTATCACAATTATTAGTATTATACCATCATGATCTTACAATTACATTAAATCATTATTATTTACTTTACTATCATACAATTTTTTATTACTTTTATTTGTTATTGTAGTTATCATGATTCATTATTACATATTATGATTATTATTGTCATATCATTATTACATTCATTATTATCAGTATTTCTATAAAAACTAAGAAAAATAAGAAAATAAGCGCAAACCTGTTTTTCGCGGCTGTTGTTTCTATAAAAAAAAAAAAAAACAAAAAAAAAAGGGGGAGGGGGAAAAACAGCGAAGTCAAAGAGAGAGAAAAAAAGAAAAGAAAGAAAATAAAGACAAATAAGGAAAATAAGCGGCAAAAACCTGTTTTCCGCGACTGTTTTTCTATAAAAATAGAAAACCAGCGAAGTCGAAAGAGAAAAAATATTTCGAAAATAAAAACTAAAGAAATTAAGAAAAAAGCGGCAGAACTCTTTTTCCGCGGTGTTTTTTCTATAAAAATAAAAACCAGCGATAGTCGAAAAAGAGAAAACAATATTGCGAAAATAAAAACTAAAGAAAAAATAAAACTAAAGAAAATAGAAAATAAGCGGCAGACCTGTTTTTCCGCGGCTGTTTCTCTATAAAAATAAGAAAAACCAGCCCGGGGAAGCGAAAACGAGAAAAAAAAAAATATTGAGAAAATAAAAAAACTAAGAAAATAAGGAAAAATAAGCGGCAAACACTGTTTTTCCGCGGGGCTGTTTTATCTTTATAAAAATAGAAAACAGCGAAGTCAAAAACAGAAAAAATGCGAAAAATAAAAACAAAGAAAATAAGCGGCAAAACGTTTCCGCGGTGTTTTTCTATACAAATAGAAAAACAGCGAAGGTCAAAAAGAGAAAAAAAATGCGAAACTAAATAAAGAAAACTGCCCCCCCCACCCTGTTTTCGCGGGCTGCTTTCTATGAAAATAGAAAACCAGCGAAGTCGAAAAGAGAAATATATTGCGAAAAAAATAAAACTAAGAAAAATAAGAAAGAAGCGGCAAAAACTGTTTTTCCGCGAGCTGTTTTCTATAAAAAATAGAACAAACAGCAAAGTCAAAAAGAGAGAAAAAAAAGGGCTGTAAATAAAACAGTGTTAACAAACAGAAAGAAAAACGAAGAAGAGGCGAAAAGCAAAACCAAAATGTGCAAAAAGAATAGAAAATTGCGAGAAGAAGAAGTCGAGGTCTAAAAAAAAAAAATGACAATAATAATACTAATAAAATAAATACAAATTAAAATAGAAATAAATTAAAAGAATAAAGAAATAAAGGATAAAGGAACGACAATCAGGCAGGACTTGTTTATTTATATTTTCTTTTTATTTATTTGTATCATTTTATTATATTATTATTATTATTATTATTATTCGACCTCGCCCTTTTTCTTTCTCGCAAATTTTTCTATTCTGTTCGACACATTTTGGTTTTGTAGTCTTCTTCGTTTTCTGTTTGTTAACAACATGTTTCATTTTCGCATTTTTTTGTTCTTTCTTTTTGACTTCGCTGGTTTTCTATTTTTATAGAAAAAACAGCCGCGGAATAACAGTTTGCGCTTATTTTCTTGAGTTTATGTTCGATTTTTTTCCTTTGATTTGCTGTTTTCTATTTTATAGAAAAACAGCCGCGGAAAAAACCAGTTTTGCCGCTTATTTTCTTAGTTTAGATTGCATTTTTTTTCTCTTTTTGACTTCGCTGTTTTCTATTTTTATAGAAAAAAACAGCCGCGGAAACAGTTTTGCCGTTATTTTCTTTAGTTTTAATTTTTGCATGTTTTTTCTTCTTTTTGGACCTTTCCCCCCCCCCACTGTTTTTTCTATTTTTTGGAGGAAAAAAAAACAGCCGCTTTTCAAAAAAAACAGTTTGGACGTTATTTTCTTTAGTTTTTTTTCGCATTTTTTTTTCTCTTTTGACTTTGCTGTTTTCCTCTTTTTATAGAAAAGAACAAAGCCGCGGGAAAAACAGTTGCCGGTCTTATTTTACTTAGTTTATTTGCGTATTTTTTTTTTCCCTTTTTTTTTTCTTTGTTTTTGTGGGGGATCGCTGTTTTAATATTTGTATAGAAAAAACATGCTCGGAAAAACAGTTTTGCCGCTTATCTCTTGGTTTTATTTTTGCATTTTTTTCTCTCTTGACTTCGCTGTTTTCTCTTTTATACGCAATTTAACTTCGCTTATTATTTTTATTGCTTATCTTATCGTATTTCGCCGCTTATACTCACCGCAATTGAAGCAATGATTTCGCTTATTTCGAATTTCTTATCGTAATTTTGAGATTTTATTTTCGAATTTTTCTTTTATTTCCTATTCGTATTTTTCGACGCAATGTTTATTTTCGTTTTATTCGCTTATTATGTCGGGTTTAATTTCATACGCTTATTATTTATCGCAGTTTGACGCAATTATTTTCGCTTTTTCTACTATATTCCGCTATTTATTTCTGTCTTATATTATTCCTCCTTCTTCATTCTCTGCTTCTTGCTTCGTTTATTTTCGTTACCTTACCTATTTGATTTTACGCATTACACAAATATTACATATCAACATTAACACACATTTATATATTAACGGTGGAATATCATAGTATTTCACAGAGACATATTTATATACACCCATATATGAACACAAAATTATGCACCATGTACATTTACAGAGTTCAGAGACTATGGCCATTTACTATGGTGCCCTCAAGGTGAAGTTTCCTTGCCATGAACAACGCGCCGGAGGGACTCGAACCCTCGAACCTGGATTTGTCGAACGAATTCCAAGTCCGATGCTCTAACCCGCTCGACCACCGCGCCCCATTGCAACCCTTGCAGAAGGTCCTGAAATGTTGCCAAGTCCCCTTCACCAGCACTCGCCTATATCATTATCTTACATTATGACATTATTATTAATTATATTGTATTATATTTTCATTATTTCTTCATCATTAATTCTTTATTATCAAAAGAAACAAAGAAGAAAAAAAAGCAAATGTAAAAAAAAAAAAAGGGGGAAATAGACGAAAATATCTAAAAACAGTGAATAAGAATCAATAAAAAAAAAAACAACAAGAGCTGAATAAAAAGATAACGGACGCGGTAAAATACGAAAGTGTAAATATAAAGGAATATAGAGAACGACAATCAGGCAGACTTGTTTATTTTATTTATTTATTCTTTTATTTATTTCTATTTTATTTGTATTCATTTTATTATTATTATTATTATTTTTTTTTTTTTTTTAGACCTCGCCCTTTTTCTTTCTCACAAATTTTCTATTCTTTTCGCACATTTTGGTTTTGCTTTTCGCTCTTTTTCGTTTTTTTCTGTTTTGTTAACACATGTTTTCATTTTCGCTTTTTTTTTTCTCTTCTTTGACTTGCTGGTTTTTATTTTTATAGAAAAAACAACCGCGGAAAAACAGTTTTGCCGCTATTTTTTTATTTTTTATTTTCACAATATTTTTTTTTCTTTTCGACTTTCGCTGGTTTTCTATTTTTATAGAAAAAACACCGCGGAAAAACAGTTTCGCCGCTTATTATTTCTTTAGTTGATTCTATTTTCGCATTTTTTCTCTTTTTGACTTCGCTGGTTTTTTTCTATTTTTATAGAAAAAACAGCCGCGGAAAAACATTTTTGCCGCTTATAATAATAATAAATGATAATTAATGATAATAATAACTACAATAACAAAATAAAAAGAATAAAATATGAATGATAAAAGATAAATAATAATGATTGTAATAGTAATTGTAATGATCATGATGGTATAAATACTGATAATAGTGAATAGTAATGAAGGACTTCTGCAAGGGTTGCAATGGAGGGCGCGGTGGTCGAGCGGTTAGAGCATCGGACTTGGATTCGTCGACAAATCCAGGTTCGAGGTTCGAGTCCCGGCGGCGCGTTTTTCCCCTTTGGCAAGGAACTTCACCTTGATGGCCCATATGTAAATGGCCAAATTCTCTGATTCTGTAAATACATGTACATCATTAATTTTTATATTTGTATATAAATATCTCTATGAAATGTTTAATATTCACGTAATATGTAAATATGTGTTATAAGTGATATGTAATATGTGTTAATGCTAAATAAATATAGGTAAGTAACGTAAATAAGCGATGCAAAAGAAGAAGAAATGAAGATGAGGAATAAGGTAAAATCGAAATAAATAAGCGTAAATGAAAATAAGCGAAGCGTCAGAGCGATAATAGAAATGAAAAGGAAAAGCGTCAATTGATGGTAATGAAATAGAAAACAAATAATGCGAAATAACATATAAAAAGCGAAATACGTCAGTAAAATTGCGTCGAAATAGAAAAGAAAAAGCAAATAAAAATGCGTCAAAATTGCGATAAAAATTCGAAATAAGGAAAATAACGTAAATAAAGCGTGCAAATAAACCGATAATAAGAAATGAAAAGTAAAAACGAAAGTATAAATTCAATAGAAAGAAGAAATCGTCGAAATAGAAATAAAAAAAGGGAAAAGCGAAAGTAGAAAATGCGTCAAATTGGATAAAAATTCGAAATAAGCGAAATAAATAAAAGTAAATAATAATAGGTAAAATAAAAAAATAAAAATAGATGAGTAATAAGCTGCGAAATAATAATAAATAATAATAATAATAATAATAAGCGAAAGTAAAAAAATTGCGTCACACGTACGATAAAATTACGAAATACGAAAATAGAAATGCGAAATAGAAAAGCGTGCGAAATATACCGACATTAGAAACTAATAGAACTAATATAAAATAAAAAAAAGCGAAAGTACAAAATACATCAAAATTGCGATAAATACCGTAATCGAAGATACAAGAGAAAAAAGAAAAAGCGATAGTAATTGCGTTAAAATTGCGATAATAATTCGAAATAGAAAACAATCCTGCGAGATATGATAAACATTAGATAAACAGAAAACAGCAAATCGAAAAGTAAAAACTGCGTCAAAAATCTTCGATACAGAAAAGAAAATAAGAAAATAAGCGGCAAAACTGTGATAAAAATAGAAAACCAGCGAAGTCGGAGAGAAAAAATATTGCGAAAATAAAAACTAAAGATAATAAGAAAATAAGCGGCAAAACTTTGTTTTCCGCGGTGTTTTTTCTATAAAAATAGAAAACACGAAGAAAAAGAAAAAAAAGCGAAATAAAACTGTGTCAAAAAAAAAGAAGAAGAGCGAAAAGCGAAACCAAAATGTGCGAAAAATAGAAAATTTGGGGCGGGGAAAAAAAAAAAAAAATAAATAATAAATTGAATAAAAAAAATAGAAATAATAAAGAATAAAGAATAAAATAAAGAATAATAGTAGCTATTGTCGTTTCTTATCCTTAATATGACTCAATACACATTTTTTTTTTTTTTTTATAGTTTGATTTTTCTTTTTTTTGTTTTCTTTCAATTTTTATTATGACATTTCCCTGTTATTTAAAAGTGTATCGATTTTAATTAATATTATTATTTCATATGGTTGATGACCTACACAGTGTGTATATATATACCAGTTTATCGCCAAAATACATCAGTTATATGATGTTTATATATCTATATTATATATATATATATATATATATATATTTTATATATTATTATATTATTATGTATTTATATCATATAGCTTGCGCCCTTTTTGACCGAAAACCGAGCCGATTTACACGAGAAAAGTTTAATCTTGGGAGCCTGATATTTTATTTCATGGAGCGGGACGTGATCTTTTTTACAAAAAAAATGTACGTTTATTGAGGCTGGCGATTTTATTTCCTTGGTTTTACTTTTATTTATCTTTTTTCAAAATTATTTCGCCTAATGTTTAATCGCTTTCTTTGAATGGAGGCCCACACTCTCGTTTTCTTTGAATAATAAATTTAGGGATAACTGCGATTATAAGTTTGTTACTCCCAAGTGGTCTATGGGGAGATCTGAGTTATCGATACAAACGTCTAAATTTGTATGGTATCTTCAAACGATATGAACTTTGTTTTATTTATGATATAAGTACCAATTCACTAGCAAATTTTTTAATACAACTGTGTTGACTAAATACGATCTGTGTTGTGTTGACTAAATAGGACAAAGACAATGCACGCATGTTATTCTCTACGAGCATTAAGATATTTCATTGATGAAAATAAAATATAAAAGAAAGGAAAGAAAAAAGCAACTGAAGAAACATCAAATGTACACTCACACAGACTTACAGACAGAATACCTAAGGAAAGAGTTTTGTGATGGAGCGAATTTGAATAATTCACGGTGCCCCGCCTTGCACCTTAACGTTTTGTGTAGATCCGTTGAGAAGGTCTCGTTTCCTCTTACTGATGAAGGTAGGGATGTGTAAATTTTTACATAATTTACGTGGGTAGGCGATGCATTTGATTCGAGTTGGAAATATAAAAGGACCGATTTTTATAAGTTACCTTAGATCTCGGTGGCAGCATTGGAAGAGGCAGCGCCTCCCACTCGCAAGACCCGGGATCGAGACCAGAGGAAACCTTCTTTGACTTAGGGAAAAGTTAACAGGTGTTTCACGACACCTGCTCGTGTTTGGGGGTTCTCGAGTGTTCTCCACTGAGATGACGTCCCCCTCTCGAGGTCAGAGGTCCAACTCGGGTCGGCAGCTATGTAGAGAGGCGGAGCAGCAGGCCACACGGTTTGATAAAATCGGTAAGCTGGAGTCTGGCTAGCCCACTCGCTGGCTGTTTTGCTTTCATTTGAAAATAATAATAATAATATATTATTTATTATATCATAACTTTTTTGCGTAATTATTATTATTATATTAACGTTATTGTTATTTTATTCATTTTTTTTTTCCTATTATTATAATTATTATATTATATTATTATTATAATATTTTTAAACATTATATGATAAAATTAAATTTTATTATAATATATATTATTATAAAAATAATAGTAATAATTATATATATCATCTTATATATTAATATTATTATTATGACAAAATTATTTGCAATAACAATAAAATAATAATCATATCATAACAAATAATAATTTAATGATAAATGTATATTACTAATAATTATACTAATACTAATATTAATTACTTATTACTTTTTATACTATGTAACATCATCATCATTACCTACAAAACAAAACAACAATATCAAACAACATTACAGTCCAACAACTAATTAAAAATCAAACACCGAACACTACAACAATTAATAAAAGTAAAATAACGAAAATGGCAAAATATGCCCGAACAAAAATAAAAATTAGTCATTATCAATCACTTACGAAATATTATTGATAATCTCTTATGAGATCATGTTTTGCTTTTTAAGATTATTTTTGATTTTTCTATTTTATTTTATGGTATTTAAGAAACTTATCTTATTTTTTTTATAACAAGATCAATTTAACAACAGGCAATTTTTGGTTTTAAATCACATATTTTATTATTTCCAGTCTATTATTTGATATCTTTAACATTTTTATTAGACTTTCTTCTAAATCTCAATCTAAAACAGGGAATGATTGTATCTGTCCTTGATGACGATATCTACGAAATTTACTTCTATTTCATCATTAGACCTAACAACAACAACAAATGCAAACTACTAATATTTTACTCATATAAAGAATAAGATGTATCAATTTTCCTTGTGTTATTGCTAATATTTAAAAAGTTCTTCTGAATAATTCTTATAAAATTACATTATCAATACAATAAAAATTTATATTTATCATTATTCATAAAATTTTTTTCTTAAATTTTTTACAATACTTTAAAATGATAATATTTCATATTATGTCATCACTTGAAATTTTTTTACCAAAGTTTTCAATCAATATTTTCCATTTCATTATTTTTAACGAAGTGCGTTAGGAGCATCCACCTTCCACCAGTATGTGAGCGAAATGGCCAACGCAAGCCAACAAACAGCAAATATGAGAACCACAAATTAGTCCATTCACCACACAAGAACACATAGATGTAAGTTCTAGACGCGTGATGGACTTGGCTTGGTTTGAGTGAAAACTTAGCTTACTTTTTTTTACGACAAATAAAAACAACAGACAAGGAGAGCCCCCGTGTTCCCCATTTGAGGATACTTTGTATTCTGAACCCCTTTTGTGGACCGTTCTGTCTGGCGATGTCTCTCCTTAGGAAGGTGTCTTTATTGCCTTGGTGACGTTGAGGACGATTTTGTTCCTTTCGAGAGATACTCCGGCGCATCTGCGTCCTCCAAGGTAATTTCTTCGTTTTACAGATTTTAAGGTTCTTCCTGCCTTCTATATTAGTACAATATTACTTATATTGTCAGAGTCACTAGTTTTTCTTTCTTAAGGGCTTTAGCACATTATCGAGGGGCCAAAATTTTACCCATTCATCACTGAAAATTTTCAGTTTTCAGCAACCTTTCCAATTCATTATTTAAGCGAAGTGAGTTGGGGGCACCCTTGCCAGATTAAGCGAGTGGCCATCGCAAACCACCGAAATGAGTGACACGAGAGATTTGGAGCACCGCGTCACTAGATGGAGCTAGACGAGGAGGGGTTTGGGGGGGTGAGTGAAAGGGGCTTAGCTGTGGTTTATTTTGCGACAAAATTTGGGCCCCCAAGGACCCCGTGTCCCGGGTGGGGACGAGGTGGGGGACTGGACCTGTGCGGCTTGGGCCGTCTGCGGTGTCTTGCCTTTCGGACGTGTCCTTTTTTTGCGGGGGTTCCCCTTTTAGCGGTGTTGTTTCCCGTGCAAAAAAAGAAAACGGGGGAATCTGCGTCTGCCCCAAGGGAAAGGTTGCGGCTTCCCGGGGGTTAAAATGTACATC
>NC_051398.1:52112346-52120508 GCF_015228065.2 Penaeus monodon
AATATTAATAATAATAATAAAATGAATACAAATAAAATAGAAATAAATAAAAGAATAAATAAATAAAATAAACAAGTCTGCCTGATTGTCGTTCTCTATATTCCTTTATATTTACACTTTCGTATTTTTACCGCGTCCGTTATCTTTTATCAGCTCTTGTTGTTTTTTTTTTTATTGAATTCTTATTCACTGTTTTAAGATATTTCGTCTATTTCCCCTTTTTTTTTTTTACATTTGCTTTTTTTTTCTTTCTTTGTTTTCTTTGATAATAAAGATATTAATGATGAAAATAATGAAAATAATAATAACAATAATAATAATAATAATAATGTCAATAATGACGATAATGATAATAGGCGAGTGCGGGGGAAGGGGACTTGGCAACATTTAAGGACTTCTGCAAGGGTTGCAATGGAGGGCGCGGTGGTCGAGCGGTTAGAGCATCGGACTTGGATTCGTCGACAAATCCAGGTTCGAGGGTTCGAGTCCCGGCCGGCGCGTTGTTCCATGGGCAAGGAACTTCACCTTGATGGCCCATATGTAAATGGCCATATTCTCTGACTCTGTAAATGTACATGTACATAATTAATTGTGTTCATATATATGTGTATATAAATATGTCTCTGTGAAATACTATGAATATTCACCGTTAATATATAAATGTGTGTAATGTTGATATGTAAATATTTGTGTAATGCGTAAAATCAAATAGGTAAGGTAACGAAAATAAACGAAGCAAGAAGAAGAAGAATGAAGAAGAGGAATAATATAAGAAACAGAAAATAAATAAGCGTAAATATAGTAGAAAAAGCGAAAATAATTGCGTCAAAACTGCGAATAAATAATAAGCGTATGAAATAAACCGACAATAATAAGCGAAATAAAACGAAAATAAAACATTGCGTCGATAAAAATACGAAATAGGAAATAAAGAAAAATCGAAAATAAAAAAATGCGTCAAAATTACGATAAAAATTCGAAATAAGCGAAAATCATTGCGTCAAAATTGCGGTGAGTAATAAGCGGCGAAATAAAACGATAAGATAAGCAATAAAAAATAATAAGCGAAAGTAAAAATTGCGTATAAAAAGAGGAAAACAGCGAAGTCAAAGAGAGAAAAAAAATGCGAAAATAAAACTAAAGAAAATAAGCGGCAAAACTGTTTTTCCCGGCTGCTTTTTCTATAAAAAGAGGAAAACAGCAAAGTCAAAAAGAGAAAAAAAAAAGCGAAAATAAAACTAAAGAAAATAAGCGGCAAAACTGTTTTTCCTCGGCTGTTTTTTTCTATAAAAAGAGGAAAACAGCAAAGTCAAAAAGAGAAAAAAAAATGCGAAAATAAAAACTAAAGAAAATAAGCGGCAAAACTGTTTTTCCTCGGCTGTTTTTTTCTACAAAAATAGAAAAAAAAATGCGAAAATAAAACTAAAGAAAATAAGCGGCAAAACTGTTATTCCGCGGCTGTTTTTTCTATAAAAATAGAAAACCAGCGAAGTCAAAAAGAGAGAAAAAAAAAATGCGAAAATGAAAACATGTGTTAACAAAACAGAAAAAAACGAAGAAGAGCGAAAAGCAAAACCAAAATGTGCGAAAAGAATAGAAAATTTGCGAGAAAGAAAAAGGGCGAGGTCGAAATAATAATAATAATAATAATAATAATAAAATGAATACAAATAAATAAAAGAATAAATAAATAAAATAAACAAGTCTGCCTGATTGTCGTTCTCTTTATTCCTTTATTTCTTTATTCTTTTATTTATTTCTATTTTATTTGTATTTATTTTATTATTATTATTATTATCATTTTTTTTTTTAGACCTCGCCCTTCTTCTTTCTCGCAAATTTTCTATTCTTTTTGCACATTTTGGTTTTGCTTTTCGCTCTTCTTCGTTTTTTTCTGTTTTGTTAACACATGTTTTTATTTACGCATTTTTTTTCTCTCTTTTTGACTTTGCTGTTTTTCTATTTTTTATAGAAAAAACAGCCGCGGAAAAACAGTTTTGCCGCTTATTTTCTTATTTTCTTTAGTTTTTATTTTCGCATTTTTTTTTCTCTTTTTGACTTCGCTGTTTTTCTATTTTTATAGAAAAAACAACCGCGGAAAAACAGTTTTGCCGCTTATTTTCTTTAGTTTTTATTTTCGCATTTTTTTCTCTTTTCGACTTCGCTGGTTTTCTATTTTTATAGAAAAAACAGCCACGGAAAAACAGTTTTGCCGCTTATTTTCTTATTTTCTTTAGTTTTATTTTCTTTTCTTTTTTTCTCTCTCTTTTCGACTTCGCTGGTTTTCTATTTTTATAGAAAAAAACAGCCGCGGAAAAACAGTTTTGCCGCTTTTTCTTATTTTCTTTAGTTTTATTTTCGCAATATTTTTTCTCTTTTCGACTTCGCTGGTTTTCTATTTTTATAGAAAAAACAGTCGCGGAAAAAACGTTTTGCCGCTTATTTTCTTTCGTTTGATTTTCTCTTTTTTCTTTTTTTCTATTTTTATAGAAAAAACAGCCGCGGAAAAACAGTTTTGCCGCTTATTTTCTTATTTTCTTTAGTTTTTATGATAATAATACTGATAATAATGAATGTAATAATGATAATGAAAATATAATAATAATAATGATAATAATGATAATGATAACTACAATAACAAAATAAAAAGTAATAAAAATTGGTAATGATAGTAAAAGTAAAAATAATAATGATTATAATAGTAATTGTAATGATCATGATGGTATAAATACTAATAATAGTGAATAGTAATGATGATAATGATAATAACAATAATAAGAGTAATGAAAAGTAATATTAATAATAAGGATAATAATAAGTAATACAAACAGTAATATTATTAATAATAATGATAATAATCATAGTAATAATAATAGTAATAATAATGATAGTTATGATAATAACAATTATGATAATGCTGATAATAATGATAATGGTAAAAAAATAATAATGATAATTATAATGATAAGAATGATAATAATTATAATAATGACAATAATAATAAGGTTAACAATAACAATAAGAATAATGATGATAAAGATGATAATGATGAAAATAATGAAAATAATAATAATAATAATAATAATAATGTCAATAATGATGATAATAATAATAGGCGAGTGCGGGGGAGGGGAATTGGCAACATTAAGGACTTCTGCAAGGGTGCGGAGACAGAATGCAACCCTGTCGTACTCCTTGTTTGACTTCAAAACCATTCTGTTAACCCATAAGGGGTTCTTACAGTGCTTGTTGTTGGTCATACAAGGCTTTTATTAATTGGATGATGTGTTTCGGAAACCTCATATCGTACATGTTATTCCAGAGGATATCGTGATCAACAGTATCAAAAGCTTTCACATAATCGATGAAACACAGGTATAGGTCTTTTTGATGTTCTCTGTTTTTTGTCTATGATCAATTTTAAATTTAGAATCAGGTTTCTGGTACCTTTTCCAGGGCGATAACCCGCTTGTTCGTCTGCAATTTCCTCTCTTAACTTCAACTTCATTCTTTCAGCAATAATTTTCAACAAAATTTGCTGCTGTGACTTATTAAGGCAATTGTCCTATTATTGTTGCATTGGAGTGCGTCACCTTTTTTAGGTATGGGAGTAAAGACTGATTTTACCCAGTCTTCTGGTCATTTTCTTTCATTCCATATTTTTACAGAGTTGTAGAAGAAGTATTCAACACTTCGCCAGCATTCTTAATTATTTCTGCTGTTATTTCATCTTTTCCGGGGCTCTTGTATTCTTTATTTCTTTTATGGCTTTTATAACTTCGTCCAGCAGTGGCGGTGGTTCATCCTCGCTGTCATGAGTCTAATTAATGTTGTTAGATCTTTATTCTTTTTGTATAGGTTGGAACAATATGTTTCCATCTATCTTTGACTTCTTTTCCATCACATAAAACAAGTCCATCTTCAGTTTGATAGTGCCCATTGTGGGTTTTAAATTTTCGTGTGATGTTTCGTACTCCTTGGTAGAGTTCTTTAGTTGTCTTATTGATAGAACAGTTTTCAATTCTCTGGCAAGTCATTTAAATATTTTCCTTATCTTGTCGCAATAATTCTTTGAATTTTTGTTTTTTGTTTTTTTGTAAATTACTTTTCAACGGATTATTGATCCCTTTTTTATTTTAGGCATCTTCTTGTTTCAATTTCACTTAGTGTTTTTTCAGATATCCGGGGGGAATTTGTTTTTTTCTTTTTGGTGATAGTTTCTAAGCAGTGCTCAGCAGGAGTTCTTTTCCTTTTTCCCACAACTCATTTGGTGTTTTATCATCCTCACATTGTTTGAGTATTTCAAATTTGTTTGACACTGCAAATTCTGTAATTGTTATCAAGAGTTTTGTAGTCGAGCTTTAGAGGTGGTTTTGAACGTTCCATTTTTTTGAGTCTTATTTTAAAGTCGTTTAGATAGTAGTTGGTGGTCACTTTTTGCAGTCGGCACCAGGTCTTGTTTTGGCATTTTTTATGCAACTCTTCCATTTTTGGTTCAGCACAATGTAGTCAATTTTGGTTGCGTGTTTTTTTGTCGGGTGAAAACCACGTGTTAAAGTGTCTTGGGTGGTGTTGGAACAATGTTTTGGCTAAAAACAAAATTTATTTGTACTACAGAATTCAATAAAATCTTTACCTCTTTCATTTATATCCCCAAGGCCGAATTTTTCACAGGTGTAATTTTTTAGATTATTTTTTCCTACTTTGGGTAGAGGTCTCCATGATTATTTTTACATTCTGTCAGGGATTGTGTCTAAGTATTTTGGAGAGATTTATAAAAAATGTCCATTCTTCATCATTTGCAATATTGGTTGGTGCGTAGCATTGTATAATACAATATTATGATTTTTGCTTGTATTCTGACTTTTATAATCGCGATCTTTTATTGGGCTGTACCCAATTAGTGCATTTGGAGTTTTTTTTCGTGAGAATCATAGAAAACTCCGTAACTATAATTCCTTCTTTTCCCAGAAAAAAGAAACTGTCTTGTTTTTTTTATTTTTGAAATTTCCCAAATTACTTTTCCAATTGGTCTCACTTATTCTAGTATTTGAATGTTGTATCTATCCATTTCGTTAAAGGACAGTATGTAATTTCCCCATCTCTTTCATTTTCCTACGTTCCACGTTCCGATTTTTAATGTGTTTCTTAATTGGACATGTTTTCTTTATTTCTTTGTCTTCCAGATGCATTTTTAACATTGTCAGCCTGGTTGCCCACTGACTAACGCGCCCTTGATAACCCACGCGACGGGCGATGTGGTATGAATTATCGTTTCGTATTTAATCATGGTGTAGAGGTTTGTCAGGAAAAAAATAAAAGTTGAGTGGAATCCCCAGGTCCTTCTCAACTCGCAGTCTCCAAATAATTAGGAGGAACTATCTCTGCCGCTTTTAAAACAGTTACACTGTAATACGCCAGACATATTTTTTGGTAAACCAGTAATCAGTATAACGAAGGTTTTCACCAGATATCCACTGCCCTGCTGCCGACAGTTTCACCGTAACCCTGGTATAGGGAGCTATAGGGTGCTATCCTTTTTCAAGTGAACCCTAGGGTGCAGTTATTGTCTTACCCAGGACAAGTTTTTTCTATAAAGAGAGGAAAACAGCAAAGTCAAAAAGGGGAAAAAAAAGCGAAAATAAAAACTAAAGAAATGAGCGGGGAAAAACTGTTTTTCGTGGCTGTTTTTTCTATAAAAATAGAAAATTAGCGAAGTCGAAAAGAGAAAAAAATATTGCGAAAATAAAAAAAAAGAAAATAAGCGGCAAAACTTTTTTTCCGCGGCTGTTTTCTATAAAATAGGAAAACAGTGAAGTCGAAAAGAGGAAAAAAAAAACTAAAATAAAAAATAAAGAAAATAAGCGGCAAAACTGTTTTTCCGCGGCTGTTTTTTCTATAAAACTAGAAAAACAGCGAAGTCGAAAAGAGAAAAAAAAACGAAAATAAAACTATAGAAAATAAGCGCAAAACTGTTTTCGCGGCTGTTTTTCTATAAAATAGAAAAACCAGCGAAGTCAAAAGAGAAAAAAAAAATGCGAAAAAAAAAAAAAAAGAAAATAAGCGGCCAAAACTGTTTTTCCGGGCTGTTTTTTCTATTAAAAAAAGGAAAACAGCGAAGTCAGAAAGAGAAAAAAAAGCGAAAATTAAAACATTTTTTAACAAAACAGAAAAAAAAAAAGGGAAAAAGAGCGAAAAGCGAAACCAATATGTGCGAAAAGAATAGAAAATTTTCGAGAAAGAAAAAGGGCGAGGTTACATAAAAAAAAATATATATTTAAAAATAATAATAATAAAATGAATATAAATAAAAAAGAAAATAAATAAAAGAATAAAGAAATAAAATAAATAAAATATATGTAAGTCTGCCTGATTGTCGTTTTCTTTATTCCTTTACATTACACTTTTACATACGCTGAATGATAAAAATGATAATAAGACAAAATGATAAGGTTAACAATAAGAATAAGAATAATGATGATAAAGATGATAATGATGAAAATAATGAAAATAATAAAATAATAATAATAATATCAATAATGACGATAATGATAATAGGCGAGTGCGGGGGAAGGGGACTTGGCAACATTAAGGACTTCTGCAAGGGTTGCAATGGGGCGCGGTGGTCGAGCGGTTAGAGCATCGGACTTGGATTCGTCGACAAATCCAGGTTCGAGGGTTCGAGTCCCGGGCGGCGGGGTTGTTCCCTTGGGCAAGGAAAATTTACCTTGATGGCCCACATGTAAATGGCCTATTCTCTGATTCTGTAAATGTACATGTACATCATTAATTGTTTATTTTAATGTGTATAAAATATGTCTCTATGTAATACTATGAATATTCACGTTTAAAATGTAAATATGTGGGGTAATGTTGATATGTAAATATGGTGTAATGCATAGTTTTGAATAGGTAAGGTAACGAAAAATAGCGAAGCAAGAAGAAGAAAAAATGAAGAAGAGGAATAATGCAAGAAACAGAAAATAAATAAGCGTAAATATAGTAGAAAAAAAACGAAAATAATTGCGTCAAAACTGCGAATAAATAAGCGTATGAAATAAACCGATAATAATAAGCGAAATAAAACGAAAAATAAAACATTGCGTCGAACGTGCGATAAAAATACGAAATAGAAAATAAGGAAAAGCGAAAGTAGTACGATAAGAATTCGAAAAAAGCGAAAATAATTGCGTCAAAATTGCGGTGAGTAATAAGCGGCGAAATAAAACGATACGATAAGCAATAAAATAATAAATAATAATAATAAGCGAATTAAAAAATATGTCACACGTACGAAAAAAATTTCGAAATACGAAAATGGAAATACGAAATCGGAAATAGAAAGCGTGCGAAATAAACATTAGAAGCAGCAAAAGAGAAAATAAGAAAAAAACGAAAGTAAAAACTGGGGTCAAAGTTGCGATAAAACCTGAAAATATAAAAATAAATTATCTCATTTTCATTATCATTATTATCATTTCAATTCAAATCCTAAGTCGGATGTACCGTGGTATATTTTTGAAAGATGGAATAATGCAATGCCGCTTTTATAACGATAAATTACAACCCTCCCTGACCGGACTCGCACCTAGTTGCACACTTTTTTTGTGGGTGGTGTGGCACGGTTTGGGTTTTGCGCTGGCCTCCGGTTTCAAAACCCGGAGTGACCTGGGTTCGAGTCCTGGTCAGGGAGGGTTTGGGAAATTTTTTTTTATTAATATTATTATTATTATTATTATTATTTATATTACATTATTATTATTATTATTTATTATTGTTACTATTATCATTTTTATTGTTATTATTATTATTTAAAATTATTATTGTTTTATTATTATTATTATTATTATCATTATTGTTATTATCAATATTATGTTGTTGTTGTTGTTGTTTGGGTTTTGTTGTTGTTTTTGTTGTTATTTTCATTTTTATTATTATTGTTGTTGTTTTTTTATTATTATTATTATTATTATTTATTAATTATCGTTATTTTTTATTATTTTTATTTTAATATTATTATTATATTTATTATTTTTATTAAAATTTTTTATTATTATATTATTATTTTATATTATTATTTTAATATATTATTTTTATTATTTATTATTATTATTTATTATTATTTTGTTTTTATATAAATTTTTATTTTTTATTATTATTAT
>NC_051398.1:52120608-52166960 GCF_015228065.2 Penaeus monodon
TTAAATACAGATGAAAAAATGGAGATATGTAAGGAAGTAAGAAAAACGACAATCAGGCAGACTTATATATTTTTTATTTATTTTATTTCTTTATTCTTTTATTTATTTCTACTCTATTTGTATTCATTTTATTTTATTTATTTATTTTTTTATTTCGACCTCGCCCTTTTTCTTTCTCGCAAATTTTCTATTCTTTTCGCAAATTTTGGTTTCGCTTTTCGCTCTTCTTCGTTTTTTTTTTCTGTTTTGTTAACACATGTTTTCATTTTCGCATTTTTTTTTCTCTCTCTTTTTGACTTCTCTGTTTTCATATTTCTATAGAAAAAACAGCCGCGGAAAAACAGTTTTGCCGCTTATTTTCTTATGAACATACCGTTATTGATGATGATCATATCTCGCAGGATTGTTTTCTATTTCGAATTATTATCGCAATTTTAACGCAATTACTATCGCTTTTTCTTTTTTCTCTTGTATTTGCGATTACGGTATTTATCGCAATTTTGACGTATTTTGTACTTTCGCTTGTTCTTATTTTATATTAGTTCTATTAGTTTCTAATGTCGGTATATTTCGCACGCTTTTCTATTTCGCATTTCTATTTTCGTATTTCGTGATTTTATCGTACGTGTGACGCAATTTTTACTTTCGCTTATCATTATTATTATTATTATTTATTTGTTATTATTTCGCACGCTTATTACTCACCTATTATTTATTTTTTATTTTACCTATTATTATTAACTATTATTTATTTCGCTTATTTCGAATTTTTATTGCAATTTTGACGCATTTTCTACTCTCGCTTTTCCTTATTTTCTATTTCGACGCAATTTTTACTTTCGTTTATTTCGCTTTTTATTATCGGTTTATTTCGCACGTTTATTTGTTTTCTATTTCGAATTACCATCGCAATTTTGACGCAATTTATCGCTTTTTTCTATTTCTATTATTCGCAATTCTGACGCATTTCGCTTTTTCTATTTTCTATTTACGATTATTTATTTTCTGTTTCTTGCATTATTCCTCTTCTTCATTCTTCTTCTTCTTGCTTCGCTTATTTTCGTTACCTTACCTATTTGATTTTACGCATTACACACATATTTACATATCAACATTACACACATATTTACATATTAACCTGAATATTCATAGCATTTCATAGACATATTTACATACACATATATATGAACAATTAATGATGTACATGTACATTTACAGAATCAGAGAATATGGCCATTTACATATGGGCCATCAAGGTGAAGTTCCTAGCCCAAGGGAACAACGCGCCGGCCGGGACTCGAACCCTCGAACCTGGATTTGTCGACGAATCCAAGTCCGATGCTCTAACCGCTCGACCAACGCGCCCTCCATTGCAACTCTTGCAGAAGTCCTTAAATGTTGCCAAGTCCCCTTCCCCCGCAGTAATAAAAATTGCGTCACACGTACGATGAAATTACGAAATACGAAAATCGAAATGCGAAATAGAAAAGCGTGCGAAATATACCGACATTAGAAACTAATAGAACTAATATAAAATAAGAAAAAGGGAAAGTACAAAATACGTCAAAATTGGGATAAAAACCGTAATCGCAAATACAAGAGAAAAAAGAAAAAGCGATAGTAATTGCGTTAAAATTGCGATAATAATTCAAAATAGAAAACAGATAATCCTGCGAGATATGATAAACATTAGATAAACAGCATAACCGAAAAGTAAAAACTGCGTCAAAATCTTCGATACAGAAAAGAAAATAAGAAAATAAGCGGCAAAACTGCGATAAAAATAGAAAACCAGCGAAGTCGAAAAGAGAAAAAATATTGCGAAAATAATTATCAAAAATAAATAATTATTAAAATAATTAATCAAAAATAAAATTATTATCGCAATTTTAACGCAATTACTATCGCTTTTTGTATTTTCTCATTTAATTTTTTTTTTTTCTATTTCGATTTTTATCGCAGTTTTGACATATCTCTTACTATTAGTAATAATAATAATAATTTTTTCGCTTTTTCTGATTTTCTATTTTCTATATTTCTCTTTTTCTATTTTCTATTTTGCTGCTTCTAATGGCTGTTTATTTCGCACGCTTTTCTATTTCAGATTTCGTATTTCCATTTTCGTATTTCGTAATTTTATCGTACGTGTGACGCAATTTTTACTTTCGCTTATCATTACTATTTATTGCTTATCGTATCGTTTTATTTCGCCGCTTATTACTCACCGCAATTTTGACGCAATTATTTTCGTTTATTTCGAATTTTTATCGCAATTTTGACGCATTTTTTTATTTTCGATTTTTCTTTATTTTCTATTTCGTATTTTTATCGCACGTTCGACGCAATGTTTTATTTTCGTTTTATTTCGCTTATTATTATCGGTTTATTTCATACGCTTATTATTTATTCGCAGTTTTGACGCAATTATTTTCGCTTTTTCTACTATATTTACGCTTGCATCTTGCATTATTCCTCTTCTTCATTCTTCTTCTTCTTGCTTCGCTTATTATCGTTACCTTACCTATTTGATTTTACGCATTACACACATATTTACATATCAACATTACACACATATTTACACATTAACCTGAATATTCATAGCATTTCATAGAGACATATTTATATACACATATATATGAACAATTAATTATGTACATGTACATTTACAGAATCAGAGAATATGGCCATTTACATATGGGCCATCAAGGCCCAAGGGAACAACGCGCCGGCCGGGACTCGAACCCTCGAACCTGGATTTGTCGACGAATCCAAGTCCGATGCTCTAACCGCTCGACCACCGCGCCTTCCATTGCAACCCTTGCAATCAATAACGGTATGCTCATGTTTGAGCAGCCGTGGACCTCTCCACCATCCTTCGCCACTAAACTCGATCTTACGCTTTTCTTTCCACTTATACCAGTCTTTAAATGTTGCCAAGTCCCCTTCCCCCGCACTCGCCTATTATCATTATCATCATTATGACATTATTATTACTATCATTATCATTATTATTATTATTATTATTATAATTATTATTTTCATTATTTTCATCATTATCATCTTTATCATCAATATTCTTATTGTTATTGTTAACCTTATCATTATTGTCATTATTATAATTATTATCATTCTTATTAATAATATTACTATTTGTATTACTTATTATTATCCTTGTTATTATTAATATTACTTTTCATTACTATTATTATTGTTATTATCATTATCATCATTACTATTCACTATTATTAGTATTTGTACCATCATGATCATTACAATTACTATTATAATCATTATTATTTTTACTTTTACTATCATTACCAATTTTTATTACTTTTTATTTTGTTATTGTAGTTATTATTATCATTATTATTATTATATTTTCATTATCATTATGACATTCATTATTATCAGTATTATTATTATCATAAAAACTAAAGAAAATAAGAAAATAAACGGCAAAACTGTTTTTCCGCGGCTGTTTTTTCTATAAAAATAGAAAACCAGCGAAGTCAAAAAGAGAGAAAAAAAAAGCGAAAATAAAACTAAAGAAAATAAGCGGCAAAACTGTTTTTCCGCGGCTGTTTTTTTCTTTAAAAATAGGAAAACCAGCGAAGTCCAGAAGAGAAAAAAAATTGCGTAAATAAAAACATGTGTTAATGAAATAATAATGAAAACAACATCAACAACAACAACAATAATAATAATAATGATAATAATAATAATAATAATGTCAATAATGATGATAATGATAATAGGCGAGTGCGGGGGAAGGGGACTTGGCAACATTTAAGGACTTCTGCAGGGTTTTCAATGGGGGGCGCGGTGGTCAGGGGTTTAGACTGACTTGGATTCGTCGCAATCAGTTCGGGGTTTTCGAGCCCCGGGCCCGGGCGCGTTGTTCCTTCGAAGGGAATTCATTTTGATGGCCCCATGTAATGGCCTATTCTCTATTCGAAAATGTACATGTTCTTTTAATTGTTATATATTTGTATTACATGTGTCTCTAAATACATAAAATATTAAATTTAAATTTAAAAAAAATATTTTTATTTTTATATGTAAATATGTGTGAAATGCAAAAATAAAATGGAAGGGAAACGAAAAAAGCAAGCAAAAGAAGAAGAATGAAAATGGGAAAAATGCAAGAAACAGAAAAAAATAACGAAATATAGTAGGAAAGCGAAAAAAATTTGCGTCAAAACTGCGTATAAAAAATAAGCGTAAAAATAAACCGATAATAAAAAGAAAAAAAACAAAGAAAATTTGCGTCAAACGGGGCGATAAAATACAAATGGGAAAAAAGAAAAAATTGTGGACACAAACAAAATGACAATGCAAAATAAAAAAATGCTAAAAATTGCGAAAAAATTTCCCAGATCCGAAAATCTTGCGTCAAAATTGCGGTGAAAATAGGGGGGAAAAAAAACGAAACGATAACAATAAAATAATAAGAAAAATAATAAGCGAAAGAAAAAATTCGTCACCGTATGAAAAAATTTACAAAATACAAAAGGAAAATCGAATGGGAAACAAAAAGCTGCGAAATAACTAAAAACGCAAAATAGAAATAAAAAAAAGGGGGAAAAAAGTTATTTTTATTATCTTTAAATAGTACAAGATAGGGTAAAAATTGCGATAAAATGGAAATAGAAAATAAAAATTCATAAAAATCAAAAGCGATAGTTTTGCTTTAAAATTGCGATAAAAATTTCCCAAAACAAAAACAAATCGAGTGCGAAATAAAGGAGAGGAAAATAGCAAATAAGAAAAGCGGAATTTAAAAACTCGTCAAAATTGAAATGAAGCCCCTGAAGTATAAAGACAAAAATTTAATAGAAAAAAATAATTAAAAAAAAAGCGAGAAAACCCGATTTTAAAAAATAACAAAATAAAAAAAAAAAAAAACAAAAGTGAAAAACGGAAAAACTGCGAAAAAAATAGAAAATTCTGAAAATGTCTCATTTAAATATAAAAAATTAAAAAATGTCTAAATACGTTAATAAAAAATATTTTCAAATGAAATGAATATTACATCTCTTTTAGGGATTTTTTAAAAAGTTTTTTGAGATGTTAAAAAAATTTTCCCTTTTCTTCTCCTTCAATTTTGGTTGGTGCGTACATTTATAATACTATGTTATGAGGTTTTGCTTGTATTCTGATTTTTAAAAAATGCGATCTTTATTGGCTTACCCAATTAGTGCTTTGCTTTTTTTTTTCGTGAGAACAAGAAACTCCGGACTATAATTTCCTTTCTTCTTTTCCAAAAAAAAACTGTCTTTTTTCTTTAGTTTTGAAACTTCATTATTTTCCAAATTTGGGTCTCACTGATTCCGTATTTAATGTTTTCTATCCTTTCGTTACAGACATATGTATTTACCCCTCTTATTTTTTCCCTTTCTATCATTGATATTACTATTTCATTATCACTATTGTTATTACATTTTAAATTTTACCATTATTATTTCATCTTACATTAATAAATATGTTAATATCAAGAATAATTTAGTAGTATAGATAAAAGTAAAAATGAAATGAGGGCGTGGATGATAATGATAATGATATTAATCGAAGCTTGTAAAATAATAAAATAAAATAATAAAAGGGAAAAAGATGTTATTATGATGTAATAAAAATGATAAAGGAAAATAAACATGATTTATTACATTATAATAATGACATAAAGTAAAAATGATAGTAATAATGATAATGCTAAAAAAGAAAAAATGATAATGAAAATGATAAATATTTTTAAAATGTGATATGATTGTCATATTAGGATGATAAATTTTGTAAAAACGTAATGATAATAAAAATAAAAATGATGAAAATTTTTTTTTTTTTAGGTTTTTCGCAATTTGACCATTTTTACTTTCGCTTTTTTCTTATTTTCTCTTTTTTCTGTTTCAAATGTCGGTTTATTTCGCACGCTTTTCTATTTCAGTTTCGTATTTCCTTTTCGTATTTCGTAAATTTTTTTGTCGTTCGCAATTTTTTTCTTTCGTTTTTATTATTTATTATTTTATTTCTTATCATCGTTTCTTTCGCCTCTTTTACTCACGCAATTTTTTACGCAATATTTTCGCTTATTTTTGAATTTTTATCGTAATTTTGACGCTTTTTTTTTTTCGATTTTTCTTTATTTCCTATTTCGGATTTTTATCGCACTTCGCCAATTTTTTTTTTTTCGTTTTTTTTCGTTATTATTTTCGGTTTTTTTTCATACGCTTTTTATTTTTTTTCGCAGTTTTGACGCAATTATTTTCGCTTTTTTTACTATATTTACGCTTATTATTTTTGTTTTTTTTGCATTATTCCCTTTTTCATTCTTCTTCTTCTTGCTTCGCTTATTTTCGTTACCTACCTATTTTTTTTTTACGCATTTCCACTTTTACATATCAAAGTAATATTATAGCTTTTATGAACATATTTATATACACTATATATGAGAAATTTTTTTAGTACATGTACATTTTCAGAATCAGAGAATATGGCCCTTTACATGTGGGCCACCAAGGTGAAGTTCTTTTCCCAAGGGGAAAAACGCGCCGGGCCGGGACTGAAACCCCCGCCTGGATTTTTTCGACGAATCCAATCCGATGCTCAACCGCTCGACCCCCGCGCCCTCCATTTTCAACCCTTCAGAAGTCCCTTAAATGTTCCAATCCCCTTCCCCCGACTCGCCTATTATCATTTTTCATTATTTACATTATTATTATATTATTATTTTATTTTGTTTTTTGTTGTTGATGTTTTTTTCTTATTATAATTATTATTATTATTATTATTATTATTATTTTCATTATTATCTCTTTACTCTTATTCTTATTCTTATTGTTAACCTTATCATTATTTCATTATTATAATATTTCATTAGTGTATGAATGATATTAAAAGGAAAAAAGAAAAAGACAAACAGGGGAGACTTTATCTTTTTTTTTTATTTTATTTCTTTTTCTTTTATTTTTTCTATTTTTTTTTTTATTCATTTTATTATTTATTTATTAAAATATATATTTTTTTTTTTTTTTGTGCAGTCTTCGCCCTTTTTCTTTCTCGTAAATTTTTTATTCTTTTCGCACATTTTGGTTTCGCTTTTCGCTCTTCTTCCTTTTTTTCTGTTTTTTTAAACACATGTTTTTATTTATGCAATTTTTTTTCTCTTCTGGACTTTTTTCGCTTTTTTTTTTTTTTTTTTTTTTTTACTTCGCTGTTTTCCTATTTTTTATAGAAAAAACAGCCGCGGAAAAAAAGTTTTGCCGCTTATTTTCTTATTTTCTTTAGTTTTTTATGATAATAATAATACTGATGATAATGAATGTAATAATGATAATGAAAATATGATAATAATAATGATAATAATGATAATAATAACTACAATAACAAAATAAAAAGTAATGAAAATTGGTAATGATAGTAAAAGTAAAAATAATAATGATTATAATAGTAATAATAATAATAATAGTAATAATACTGATGATAATTATGATAATAATAATTATGATAATACTGATAATAATGATAATGGTAAAACATAATAATGATAACTATAATAATAAGAATGATAATAAGAATTATAATAATAATAATAGTAATGATAATGTCAATAATGATGATAATAATAATAGGCGAGTGCGGGGGAAGGGACTTGGCAACATTTAAGGACTTCTGCAAGGGTTGCAATGGAGGGCGCGGTGGTCGAGCGGTTAGAGCATCGGACTTGGATTCGTCGACAAATCCAGGTTCGAGGGTTCGAGTCCCGGCCGGCGCGTTGTTCCCTTGGGCAAGGAACTTCACCTTGGTGGCCCATATGTAAATGGCCATATTCTCTGATTCTGTAAATGTACATGTACATAATTAATTGTTCATATATATGTGTATATATAATATGTCTCTATAAAATGCTATGAATATTCACGTTGATATGTAAATATATGTGTAATGTTAATATGTAAATATTGTTGTAATGCGTAGATTCGAATTGGTAAGGTAACGTAAATAAGCGAAGCAAGAAGAAGAGGAATAATGCAAGAACAGAAAAAATAAGCGTAAATATAGTAGAAAAAGCGAAAATAATTGCGTCAAAACTGCGAAAAAAAACCGTATGAAATAAACCGATAATAATAAGCGAAATAAAACGAAAATAAAACATTGCGTCGAACGTGCGATAAAAATACGAAATAGAAAATAAGGAAAAGCGAAAGTAGAAAATGCGTCAAAATTGCGATAAGAATTCGAAATAAGCGAAAATCATTGCGTCAAATTTGCGGTGAATAATAAGCGGCGAAATAAAAAGATACGATAAACAATAAAATGATAAATAATAATGATAAGCGAAAGGTTAAAAATTGCGTCACACGTACGATAAAATTACGAAAATGGAAATACGAAATCGGAAATAGAAAAGCGTGCGAAATAAACATTAGAAACAGCAAAAGAGAAAATAAGAAAAAGCGAAAGTAAAAACTGCGTCAAAGTTGCGATAAAACCCGAAAATATAAAAATAATATCATCATTATCATTATCATTATTATCATTGCAATTCAAATCCTAAGTCGGATGTACCGAGGTATATTTATGAAAGATGGAATAATGCAATGCCGCATTGATAACGATAAATTACAACCCTCCCTGACCAGGACTCGCACCTAGTTGCACATCCTTTTTAGTGGGTCGTGTGGCATGGTTGGTTTAGCGCTGGCCTCCGGTTTCATACCCGAGTGACCTAGGTTCGAGTCCTGGTCAGGGAGGATTGGAATTTATTATTATTATTATTATTAATATTGTTATTATTATTATTTTTTATCATCTTCATAATAATAATTTTTATTGTTATTATTATTATTATTATTGTTATTATTATTATTATTATTATTGTTATTATTATCATTATTATTATTATCACTATTATTATTGTTGTTGTTGTTGTTGTTGTTATTGTTGTTATTATCATTATTATTATTGTTGCTATTAAATTTTTATTGTTTATTACTATTATTGTATTATTAATATTATTATGATTATTATTATTATTATTATTATCTTATTGTTATTATTATATTATTGTATTATTATTATTATATTATTATTATTATATTGTATTATTATTATTATTATTATTATTATTATTATGTTTTTCTATTTTTATAGAAAAAACAGCCGCGGAGAAACAGTTTCGCCGCGAAAGTACAAAATACGTCAAAATTGCGATAAAAATCGTAATCGAAAATACAAGAGAAAAAAGAAAAAGCGATAGTAATTGCGTTAAAATTCCGATAATAATTCGAAATAGAAAACAAACATCCTGCGAGATATGATAAACATTAGATAAACAGTAAAATCGAAAAGAAAAAAAACTGCGTCAAAATCTTCGATACAGAAGAGAAAATAGAAAATAAGCCGCAAAACTGCGATAAAAAAAGAAAATAGAAAACCAGCCAAGTCAAAAAAAAAAAAAAAAAAAAAAAAAAAAAAGCGAAAATAACAACTAAAGAAAATAAGCGGCAAAACTGCGATAAAAATAGGAAACCAGCGAAGTCGGAGAGAAAAAATATTGCGAAATAAAAACTAAGTAAATAAGAAAATAAGCGGCAAAACTGTTTTTCCGCGGCTGTTTTTTCTATAAAAATAGAAAACCAGCGAAGTCTAAAGAGAAAAAATATTGCGAAAATAATTATCGAAAATAAATAATTATTAAAATAATTAATTAAAATAAACTATTATCTCAATTTTAACGCAATTACCATCGCTTTTTGTATTTTCTCATGTATTTTTTTTTTTTTTTTTATTTCGATTTTTATAGCAGTTTTTGACATATCTCTTACTATTAGTAATAATAATAATATTTTTTTTTTCGCTTTTTCTAATTTTCTATTTTCTATATTTCTATTTTTCTATTTTCTATTTTGCTGTTTCTAATGTCTGTTTATTTCGCACGCTTTTCTATTTCCGATTTCGTATTTCCATTTTTCGTATTTCGTAATTTTATCGTACAGGTGACGCAATTTTTACTTTCGCTTATTATTATTATTTATTGCTTATCGTATCGTTTTATTTCGCCGCTTATTACTCACCGCAATTTTGACGCAATTATTTTCGCTTATTTCGATTTTTTATCGTAATTTTGACGCATTTTTTTATTTTCGATTTTTCTTTATTTTCTATTTCGTATTTTTATCGCACGTTCGACGCAATGTTTTATTTCGTTTTATTTCGCTTATTATTATCGGTTTATTTCATACGCTTATTATTTATTCGCAGTTTTGACGCAATTATTTTCGTTTTTTCTACTATATTTACGCTTATTTATTTTCTGTTTCTTGCATTATTCGCATTACACACATATTTACATATCAACATTACACACATATTTACATATTAACGTGAATATTCATAGCATTTCATAGAGACATATTTATATACACATATATATGAACAATTAATGATGTACATGTACATTTACAGAATCAGAGAATATGACCATTTACATATGGGCCATCAAGGTGAAGTTCCTTGCCCAAGAGAACAACGCGCCGCCCGGGACTCGAACCCTCGAACCTGGATTTGTCGACGAATCCAAGTCCGATGCTCTAACCGCTCGACCACCGCGCCCTCCATTGCAACCCTTGCAGAAGTCCTTAAATGTTGCAAGTCCCCTTCCCCCGCACTCGCCTATTATCATTATCATCATTATTAACATTATTATTACTATTATTATTATTTTCATTATTTTCATCATTATCATCTTTATCATCATTATTCTTATTGTTATGTTAACCTATCATTATTGTCATTATTATAATTATTATCATTCAATGTATGTGAAAGTGTATATGTAAAAGGAATAAAGAAAACGACAATCAGTCAGACTTATATATATTTTATTTATTTTATTTCTTTATTCTTTTATTTATTTCTATTTTATTTGTATTCATTTATTATTATTATTATTTTTTTTTTTTTTTTTTTTTTTTTTTTCGACCTCGCCCTTTTTCTTTCTCGTAAATTTTCTATTCTTTTCGCACATTTTGGTTTCGCTTTTCGCTCTTCTTCGTTTTTTTCTGTTTTGTTAACACATGTTTTTTATTTACGCAATTTTTTTTCTCTTCTGGACTTTGCTGGTTTTCTATTTTTATAGAAAAAACAGCCGCGGAAAAACAGTTTTGCCGCTTATTTTCTTTAGTTTTTATGATAATAATGAATGTAATAATAATGAAAATATAATAATAATTGATAAGATATATAATTTTTTGATTTTTTTTTTTTTTTTTTTACAGCTGCGGAAAAACAGTTTTGCCGCTTATTTTCTTTAGTTTTATTTTCGCATTTTTTTTTCTCTTTTTAACTTCGCTGTTTTCCTCTTTTTATAGAAAAAAATGCCACGGAAAAACAGTTTTGCCGCTTATTTTCTTATTTTCTTTAGTTTTTATAATAATAATAATGATGATAATGAATGTAATAATGATAATGAAAATATAATAATAATAATGATAATGATAATAATAACTACAATAACAAAATAAAAAGTAATAAAAATTGGTAATGATAGTTAAAGTAAAAATAATAATGATTATAATAGTAATTGTAATGATCATGATGGTATAAATACTAATAATAGTGAATAGTAATGATAGTTATGATAATATCAATTATGATAATGCTGATAATAATGATAATGGTAAAAAAATAATAATGGTAATTATAATAATAAGAATGATAATAATTATAATAATGACAATAATGATAAGGTTAACAATAAGAATAAGAATATGATGATAAAGATGATAATGATGAAAATAAAGAAAATATTAATAATAATAAAAATAATAATAATAATGATATTAATAATAATAATGTCAATAATGATGATAATGATAATAGGCGAGTGCGGGGGAAGGGGACTTGGCAACATTTAAGGACTTCTGCAAGGGTTGCAATGGAGGGCGCGGTGGTCGAGCGGTTAGAGCATCGGACTTGGATTCGTCGACAAATCCAGGTTCGAGGGTTCGAGTCCCGGGCGGCGCGTTGTTCCCTTGGGCAAGGAACTTCACCTTGATGGCCCATATGTAAATGGCCATATTCTCTGATTCTGTAAATGTACATGTACATCATTAATTGTTCATATATATGTGTATATAAATATGTCTCTGTGAAATACTATGAATATTCACCGTTAATATATAAATATGTGTGTAATGTTGATATGTAAATATTTGTGTAATGCGTAAAATCAAATAGGTAAGGTAACGAAAATAAACGAAGCAAGAAGAAGAAGAATGAAGAAGAGGAATAATATAAGAAACAGAAAAATAAATAAGCGTAAATATAGTAGAAAAAGCGAAAATAATTGCGTCAAAACTGCGAATAAATAATAAGCGTATGATATAAACCGACAATAATAAGCGAAATAAAACGAAAATAAAACATTGCGTCGATAAAAATACGAAATAGGAAATAAAGAAAAATCGAAAATAAAAAAATGCGTCAAAATTACGATAAAAATTCGAAATAAGCGAAAATCATTGCGTCAAAATTGCGGTGAGTAATAAGCGGCGAAATAAAACGATAAGATAAGCAATAAAAAATAATAAGCGAAAGTAAAAATTGCGTATAAAAAGAGGAAAACAGCGAAGTCAAAGAGAGAAAAAAAATGCAAAAATAAAAACTAAAGAAAATAAGCGGCAAAACTGTTTTTCCGCGGCTGTTTTTTCTATAAAAATAGAAAAACAGCGAAGTCAAAAAGAGAGAAAAAAATACGAAAATAAAACTAAAGAAAATAAGCGGCAAAACTGTTTTTCTGCGGCTGCTTTTTCTATAAAAAGAGGAAAACAGCAAAGTCAAAAAGAGAAAAAAAAAATGCGAAAATAAAACTAAAGAAAATAAGCGGCAAAACTGTTTTTCCGCGGCTGTTTTTTCTATAAAAATAGAAAACCAGCGAAGTCAAAAAGAGAGAAAAAAAAAAATGCGAAAATGAAAACATGTGTTAACAAAACAGAAAAAAACGAAGAAGAGCGAAAAGCAAAACCAAAATGTGCGAAAAGAATAGAAAATTTGCGAGAAAGAAAAAGGGCGAGGTCGAAAAAATAAAAATAATAATAATAATAATAAAATGAATACAAATAAATAAAAGAATAAATAAATAAAATAAACAAGTCTGCCTGATTGTCGTTCTCTTTATTCCTTTATTTCTTTATTCTTTTATTTATTTCTATTTTATTTGTATTTATTTTATTATTATTATTATTATCATTTTTTTTTTTAGACCTCGCCCTTCTTCTTTCTCGCAAATTTTCTATTCTTTTTGCACATTTTGGTTTTGCTTTTCGCTCTTCTTCGTTTTTTTCTGTTTTGTTAACACATGTTTTTATTTCGCATTTTTTTTCTCTCTTTTTGACTTTGCTGTTTTTCTATTTTTTATAGAAAAAACAGCCGCGGAAAAACAGTTTTGCCGCTTATTTTCTTATTTTCTTTAGTTTTTATTTTCGCAATTTTTTTTTTCTCTTTTTGACTTCGCTGTTTTTCTATTTTTATAGAAAAAACAGCCGCGGAAAAACAGTTTTGCCGCTTATTTTCTTATTTTCTTTAGTTTTTATTTTCGCAATATTTTTTCTTTTTATAGAAAAAACAGCCGCGGAAAAACAGTTCTGCCGCTTATTTTCTATTTTCTTTAGTTTTTATTTTCGCAATATTTTTTTCTCTTTTCGACTTCGCTGTTTTTCTATTTTTATAGAAAAAACAGCCGCGGAAAAACGTTTTGCCGCTTATTTTCTTATTTCTTTAGTTTTCTTTTCTTTTTTTTTTCTCTCTCTTTGGACTTCGCTGTTTTCCTCTTTTTATAGAAAAAAAACAGCCGCGGAAAAACATTTTTTGCCGCTTATTTTCTTTTTTTCTTTAGTTTTATGAAAATAATATGTAAAAGAATTAAAAAGAAAATAAAAATTAAAAATTTAAAATGATAAAAATGATAATGATAACTACAATAACAAAAAAAAAAAAGTAATAAAAAGGGTATGATAGTAAAATAAAAATAATAAGATTAAAATAGTAATTGAAATGTCATGAGGTTTAAATATAATAATAGGAATAGTAAGAGATAATGATAAAACAATAGTAAGGGTAATAAAAAAGATATTAATAATAAGGAAATAAAAGTAATACAAACAGAATATTATTAATAATAATGATAATAATCATAGTAATAAAATAGAAAATAAAATAGTTTGATAATAACAATTATGAAAATGCTGAAAAATGAAAAGGTAAAAAAAAAATAATGAAATTATAATGATAAGAATGATAATAATTATAATAATGACAATAATAATAAGGTTAACAATAACAATAAGAATAATGATGAAAAAGATGATAAGATGAAAAAATGAAAAAAAATAAAATAATAATAATAATAAAAATTTTCAATAATGGAAATAAAATAGGCAGTGGGGGGGAAGGGGACTTGGCAACTTAAGGACTTCTGAAATGGTTGCGGAGACAGAATGCCCCCCTGTCTTATCCTTTTTTGACTTCAAACCTTTTCTGTTAACCCATAAGGGTTCTTCAGGCTTGTTGTTGGTTTTAAAAGGGCTTTTTTAAGGGATGATGTGTTTGGAAAACCTAATCGTACATGTTATTTCCCGAGGATATCGGATCAACAGAAAAAAAAAAGCTTCAAAAACGAGAAACACGGTTAGGTTTTTTGGGGTTCTCTGTTTTTTGTCTATGTCAATTTTAAAATTTAGTCGGGTTTTCTGGTACCTTCCAGGGCGAAAACCCGCTTTTTGTCTGCAATTTTCCTCTTTTAATTCAACCATTCTTTCAGCAATAATTTTCAAAAAAAAATTTTTGGGGGACTTTTTAAAGGGCAATTGCCCTATTATTTTTGCATTGGAGTGCGTCACCTTTTTTAGGTAGGGAGTAAAGACTGATTTTACCCATTTTTGGCCATTTTCTTTCATTCCTATTTTTTACGGGTTTTGTGAAAAAGTATTCAACATTTTCGCCAGCATTCTAATTAGTTCTGCGTTATTTACTTTTTCCGGGGTTTGTTATCTTAAATTTTTTTAGGTTTTTAAAATTTCGCAGCAGTGGGGGGTTTTTTCACCCTCGTGTCTTTGAGTCAATTAATGTTGTTAGATCTTTATTCTTTTTGTATGGGGGTGGAACAATTTTGACCATCTACTTTGACTTCTTTCCATCACATAAAAAAGCCCTTCTTTTTTGATAGTGCCTTTGTGGGTTTTAAATTTTGTTGAGTTTCTTCCCTTGGTAGAGTTCTTTATTTGTTTTTTGAAAAAACATTTTTAATCTCTGGCAATTTTCATTTAACATTTTTCCCTTTATTTTTGTCGCAATAATTCTTTGAATTTTTGATTTTGTTTTTTTGTAAAACTTTTTAAAAGGTTTATTGAACCTTTTATTTTAGGCTCTTCTTTTTTAAATTTCACTTAGTTTTTTTTCAGATTCCGGGGGGAATTTGTCTTTTTTTTGGTGATAGTTTTTTAAAGCATTCCCTCAGAGGGTTTTTTTCCTTTTTCCCCCAAAAAATATTTGGTTTTTTTATACCTCACATTGTTTGGTTTTTCAAATTTTTTTGACACTGCAATTCTGTAATTGTTCTAAAGAGTTTTGTAGTCGAGTTTTAAAGAGGTGGTTTTGAACTTTCCATTTTTTTTGAGTTTTATTTAAATCGATAGATAGTGTTGGTGGTCACTTTTGCAGTGGGCCCCAGGTCTTTTTTTGGGCTTTTTTTTGGCAACTCTCCATTTTGGTTTCGCACAATGTAGCAATTGGGTTTTGCGTTTTCTTTTTTGGGTAAAACCAGTGTTTAAAGGTTGGGGGGGGTGGGAACAAGTATGGCTATAATAAAATTTTATACAGAATTCAATAAAATCTTTACCTCTTCATTTATATCCCCAAAGGGCCGAATTTTCCACAGGTGAATTTTTTTAGATATTTTTCCTATTTGGCGTAGGGGTTTCCCCCTGATTTTTTTTACACTTGTCAGGTTGTGTCTAAAGTATTTTGGAGAGAGTTATAAAAATGTCCATTTTTTTCACATTTGCAATATGGTGGTGCTAGCAGTATAATATAATATTATGGGGGTTTTGCTTGTTTTTGTTTTTAAATGCTCTTTTATTGGGCTGTACCAATTAGTGCTTTTGCAGTTTTTTTCTGAGAATCATAGAACTCCGTAACTATAATTCCTTCTTTTCCAGAAAAAAGAACTTTTTGTTTCTTAGTTTTGAAACTTCCATTATTTTCAAATTGGCTCATTATCCCGTATTGAATTTTGATCTATAAATTTTCTTTACAGAAGTATGAAATTTTACCCATCTCTTCATTTTCCTTACGTTCCACGTTCCGATTTTTAAGTTTTCTAATTGGACGTTTTCTTATTTTTTTGTCTTCCAGAGCATTTTTAACTTTGTCACCCGGGTTTGCCCATGACTAACGCGCCCCTGATAACCCCCCGGAGGGCGATGTGGTAGAATTATTTTTTCTGTTTTTAAATATTGGTTGTAGAGGTTTCAGGAAAATTAAAATTTGAGGGAATCCCCAGGCTCCTTCTCAACCGAAGTCCCCAACTAATTAGGAGGAACTACCTGCCGCTTTTTAAAACAGTTCCCTTTTAATACGCCCGACATATTTTTTGGGAAACCAGAAACATATAATGAAGGTTTTTCACCAGTATCCTGCCCTGCTCCCGACAGTTTCACCCTAACCCTGGTATAGGGAGCTAATAGGGTGCATCCTTTTTCAAGTGAACCCCAGGGTGCGTTTATTTTCTTACCCAGGACAATTTTTTATAAAGAGGGAAAACAGCAAAATCAAAAAGAAAAAAAAGCGAAAAAAAAAACAAAGAAAATTTAGCGGCCAAAACTGTTTTTCCGCGGCTGTTTTTTTATAGAAATAGAAAACCAGCGAAGTCGAAAAAAAAAAAATATTTCGAAAATAAAAACTAAAGAAAATAAGCGGCAAAAAATGTTTTCCCCCGGCTGTTTTTTTTTAAAAATAGGAAAACAGCGAAGTCGAAAAAGGGCGAGGTCGAGATAAAAAAATAAAGAAATTATGATAATAATAAAATTAATACAAATAAAATAGAAATAAATAAAAGAAGATTTTTATAAAGAGGGAAAACAGCAAAGCAAAAAAGAGAAAAAAAAAAGCGGAAAATAAAAAACCCCCAAAGAAAAATTTAAAACGGGAAAACTGTTTTCCCCGGCGTTTTTTTAAAAAATAGAAAAACAGCGAAGTCGAAAGGGGAAAAAAATTGCGAAAATAAAAAAAAAAAAGAAATAAGCGGCAACAACTGTTTTTTCCGCCCTTTTTTTTTTTTTTTTTTTTTTTTTAAAAACTAGAAAACCCGCGAAGTCGAAAGGAGAAAAAATATCGAAATAAAAATTAAAGAAAAAAGAAAATAAACGGCAAAACTGTTTTTCCGCGGCTGTTTTTTTTATAAAAAAAAGAAAACCAGCGAAGTCAAAAGAGAAAAAAAAATTTCGAAATTAAAAACTAAAAAAAATAGAAAAATAAGCGGCAAAACGTTTTTCCGTGGGGTTTTTTTAAAAAATAGGAAAAACAGCGAAGCAAAAAAAAAAAAAAAAAAAGCGAAAAAAAAAAAAAAAAAAAGGAAAAAGAGCGAAAAGCGAAACCAAAATTTCAAAGGAATAGAAAATTTAGAGAAAGAAAAAGGGCGAGGATACATAAAAAAAATAATTAAAAAATAATAATAAAATAAAATGAATAAAATAAAATGAAATAAAAAAGAATAAAGAAAAAAAAAATAAAATATATGTAAGCGCCTGATTGTGTTTTCTTTATTCCTTTTAAATTTAACTTTTCAATACACTGAAGAAATAATGATAAAATGACAATAATGATAAGGTTAACAAAAAGAATAAGAATAATGAGATAAAAAGGAAAAGATGAAAAAATAAATAATAATAAAATAATAAAAATATCAAAATGACGATAAAGATAATGGGAGGGCGGGGGGGGGGACTTTGGGAACATTTTAAGGACTTCGCAAAAAGGTGCAATGGAGGGGGGGCGGTGGCGAGCGGTTGAGCACGACTTGGGTTTGCGACAAATCCAGGTTCGAGGGTTTTTGGGGTCCCGGGCGGGCGTTGTTCCTTGGGGAAGGGAATTCACCTTTATGGCCCCCTGTAAAAGGCCATATTCTCGATTTGTAAATGTACATGTACATCATTTAATGTTTATATATATGTTATATAAATATGTCTCATGAATACTATGAATATTCACGTTAAAAGTAAATATGTGTGTAAAGTTTAATGTAAATAGTGTGTAATGCGTAGTTTTGAATAGGTAAGGTAACAAAAAAGCGAAGCAAGAAGAAGAATGAAAAAGAGGGAATAAGAAAAAAAAGAAAAAAAATAAGCGTAAAAAGTAGAAAAAACGAAAAAAATTTCGTCAAAACTGCGAAAAATAAGCTTTTGAAATAAAAAGATAATAAAAAAGCGAATAAAACGAAAAAAAACATTGCGTCGAAAGTGCGATAAAAAAACGAAAAAAAAAATAAGGAAAAACGAAAGTAGTACGATAAGAATTCGAAAAAGCGAAAAAATTTCGCAAAATGCGGTGAGTAATAAGCGGCGAAAATAAAAATACCCGATAAGCAATAAAAAAATAAATAATTTAAAATAAGCGAAATTAAAAATATCGTCACACGGACGTAAAAATTTCGAAATACAAAAAGGGAAAAACAAATCGGGGAAAAAGAAAAGCGTGCGAAATAAAAATTAGAAGCAGCAAAAAAGGAAAAAAAGAAAAAGCGAAAGTAAAAAAAGCGTCAAAGTTTCCCCCAAAAAACCCGAAAATAAAAAATAATATTATCATCATATCATTATCATTATTATCATTGCAATTTTAAATCCTAAGTCGGATGTACCCAGGATATTTATGAAAGAGGAATAATGCAATGCCGCATTGATAACGATAAATTACAACCTCCCTGACCAGGACTCGAAAACCTGTTTCACATTCCTTTTTGGGGTCGTGTGGCACGGGGTTTTTGCGCTGGCTCCCGGGTTTTTAAAGGAGTGACCTAGGTTCGAGTCCTGGTAGGGAGGGGGAATTTTTTTTTTATTAATATTATTATATCATTTTTATCATTATTATTATTATTTTTATTTATTATTTTTATTATTTTTATTATTTTTATGTACTATTATCATTTTATTGTTATTATTATTATTAATTATTAATATTTTTGTTTCTATTACTATTTTTATTATTTATTATTTATATTGTTTTATTATTTATTTTTATTATTTTTATTTATTATTGTTTTTCTTATTGTTGTTGTTTTTGTTTTTGTTGTTGTTATTGTTTTATTATCATTTTTATTTTCAGGTTTTGTTTTTTATTATTATTTTTATTATTTTTATTTTATCTTATTATTATTATATTATTATTATTATTATTTCATATTTTTTTTATTTATTATTTTTATTATTGTTTTTATTATTTTATTATGTTTTTATTTTTTATTTTATTATATTATTTTTTTATAATATTATTTTTATGTTTTTTATTTTTTAGAAAAAAAAACCGCGGAAAAAAAGTTTTTTCCGCTTTTTTTCTTATTTTTTTTGTTTTTTTTTTCGCAATATTTTTTTTCTTTTCGACTTTGCTGGTTTTTTTATTTTGAGAAAAAACAGCGGGCAGTTTGCCGATTTCATATTCTTGTTTTATTTTTGCAAATTTTTTTTCTTTGACTTCGTGGTTTTTTTTTTTTTATAGAAAAAAAAAGACGCGGAAAAAAAATTTTGCCGCTTATTTTTTTTAGTTTTATTTTCGCAATTTTTTCCCCTGTTTTACTTCGCGTTTTTTTATTTTTTTAGAAAAAAAGCCCCGGAAAAAAAAGTTTTTTCCCCTATTCTTAGTTTTATTTTCGCAATATTTTTTTCTTTTTGACTTTATGGTTTTCTATTTTTTAGAAAAAAAACATCCCCGGAAAAACTTTTGCCGCTTTTTCTTATTTTCTTTTGTTTTTTTTTCGCAAATTTTTTTTTTTTTTCGATTCGTGGTTTTTTTTTTTTATAGAAAAAAAAGCCGTGGAAAAACAGTTTTTTTCCCCTTATTTCTTGTTTTTTTTTCGCAATTTTTTTTTGTTTGATTCGCTGGTTTTTTTTATTTTTTTAGAAAAAAAAAATGCCGCGGAAAAAAAAGTTTTGCCGCTTTTTTTTCTTATTTTTTTAGTTTTATGTAATAAAATATGATAATAATAAGTAAAAGATAATGAAAATATAATAAAAATGATGATAATAATGAAAAAATAAAAACCCAATAACAAAATAAAAGTAAAAAAAATTGGTAATGAAGTAAAAAATAAAAAATAATGATTAAATAGAATTTTAATGATCTGATAGATAAATACAATAAAAATGATAATGATAATAATAAAAAAAAATGAGAGTAAAGAAAAGTAAAATTTAAAAAAGTAATGAGATAAAAAAGTAATACAAATAGTAAAAATATTTTAAAATAAAATAATCATAGTAAAATAATAATAATAGTAATAAACTAATGAAATTATGATAATAAAATTTTGTAATATGATAATAATGATAATGGAAAAATAAAAAGATAACATTTGTAAAAAAATGTAAAAAGAATATAATAAATTATAAAATACAATAATGATAAAGGTAACAATAAGAATAAGTAATGATGTAAAGATGATAATGTGAAAATAATAATAAAATAATAAAAAAATAAAATATTAATAATAAGTCAAAATGATGATAATGATAATAGGGATGGGGGGAAGGGGGACCCTTTGGCAACATTTAAGGGCTTCTGAAGGGTTGCAATGGAGGGCGCGGTGGTCGAGCGGTTTTTGGCATCGGACTTGGATTTGTCGACAAAAACCCGGTTCGAGGGTTCGAGTCCCGGCCGGGCGTTTTTTCCCCGTGGGCAAGAAACTTCACCTTTATGGCCCAAAAATGAAATGGCCCAAATTTTCTGATTTTTAAAAGTACATTACATCATTTAATTGTTTTAAATTGTGTAAAAATATTCTCTATGAAAAGAATGAATATTCACGTTAAAAATGAAATTGTGTTAATGCGTAAAATCAAAAGGGAAGGGGAACGAAAAAAAAGGAAGCAAGAAGAAGAAGAATGAAGAAGAGGGAAAAATGAAGAAACAGAAAATAAATAAGCGTAAATATAGTGAAAAAGCGAAAATAATTTCGTTCCCCAAAAGTGAATAAATAAAAGCGTATGAAAAAACCGATAATAATAGGAAATAAAACGAAAAAAAAACATTTCGGCCCAACGGCGATAAAAAAACAAAAAAAAGGGAAAAAAAAAAAAAATCAAAAAAAAAAAATGCGCAAAATTTCGATAAAAAACGAAATAAGCAAAAATAATTTTCGTCAAAAATTTCGGTGATTTAAAAAGCGGCGAAAAAAAAAGATAGGATAAGCAATAAATAATAATAAGCGAAAGTAAAAAATTTGGATAAAAAGAGGAAAACAGCGAAGCAAAAAAGAAAAAAAAATGCAAAAAAAAACTAAGGAAAATAAGCGGCAAAAAATTTTTTTCCGCGGCTGTTTTTTCTATAAAAATAGAAAAACAGCGAAGTCAAAAAAGAGAGAAAAAAAAAACGAAAAAAAATTTAAAAAAAATAAGCGGGGAAAATGTTTTTCCCCGGCTGTTTTCATAAAAATGGAAAAACCAAGCAAAAAGGAGAAAAAAAAAAAACGAAAATAAAACAAAAGAAAATAAACGGCAAAAACTGTTTTTCGCGGCTGTTTTTTTTTTTAAAAAAGAGGGGAAAAAAGCGAAGTCACAAAAAAAAGAAAAAAAAAAAAAAAGCGAAAATAAAACAAAGAAAATAAGCGGCAAAAAATGTTTTCCTAGGCTGTTTTTTTTTTTAAAAATAGAAAAACGCGAAGTCAAAAAAAGAAAAAAAAATTTGGAAAAAAAAACTAAAGAAAAAAGCGGCAAAAGTTTTTCCCGGCTTTTTTTACTCTAAAAAAAGGAAAAACGCGAAGTCAAAAAGAAAAAAAAAGCGACAATAAAAAATAACGAAAATAGCGGGGAAAGCTGTTTTTTTACGGTGTTTTTCTATAAAAAAAGAAAAAACAGCAAGTCAAAAGAGAGAAAAAAAAAACGAAAAAAAAACTAAAAAAAAATAAGCGGCAAAAACGTTTTTTCCCCGGCTGTTTTTTCTAAAAAATTTTAAAAAAAGCGAAGCAAAAAAAGAAAAAAAAAAAAAAAGCGAAAATAAAAAAAGAAAATAAGCGGCAAAAAAATGTTTTTCCCGGCTGTTTTTTTTATAAAAAAAGAAAAAAGCGAATCAAAAAGAAAAAAAAAAGCGAAAAAAAGACTAAAGAAAAAAGCAGCAAAAGTTTTTCCCGGTGTTTTTTTTTAAAAAAGGGAAAAAGGAAGTCAAAAAAAAAAAAAAAAGCAAAAATAAAGCAAAAAAAATAAGCGGCAAAATGTTTTCCCCGGGTTTTTATTATAAAAAGGAAAAACAGCGAGCAAAAAGAGAAAAAAAAAAATGCGAAAAGAAAACATGTGTTAACAAACAGAAAAAAAAAGAAAAAGAGTGAAAAGCGAAACCAAAAGTGGAAAAAAAAGAAATTTGCGAGAAAGAAAAAGGGCGAGGTCGAAAAACAATAATAAAAAATAAAAGAATACAAATAAAATAGAATAAATAAAAGAACAATAAATAAAATAGTAAAAAAACAAGTCTGCTGATTGCATTCTTTTATTCCTTTATATAACACTTTCGATTTTTTCCGCGCGTTTTTTACAGTCTTGTGGGTTTTTTTTTTGAATTTTTATTCACTGTTTTTAAAATATTCTTCCATTCCCTTTTTTTTTCTCTCTCTTTTTTTTTTTTTTTCTACCTTTGCTTTTTTTTTTTTCTTGTTTCTTTGATAATAAGATAAAAATGATGAAAATAATGAAAAAAAATAAAAATAAAATAATAATAAAAAATAATGTCAATAATGATGAAATGATAATAGGGAGTGCGGGGGAAGGGGACTTGGGGAACATTAAGGACTTTTGAAGGGTTGCAATGGAGGGGGGCGGGGTCGAGCGGTTTGGCATCGGACTGGGTTCGCGACAAATCAGGTTCGAGGGTTTGGTCCCGGCCGGCGCGTTGTTCCAGGGCAAGGAACTTCCCTTTTAGGCCCACAGAAAGGCCAATTTCTGATTTGTAAAAAGTACATAATAATTGTTCATATATAGTGAAAAAAGTCTTATGAAATGCTAGAATATTTAGTTTTATGGAAATATGTGGTAATGTTGATAGAAAAAATGATGTAATGCTAAATGAAATAGGGAAGGGAACGAAAAAAAGCGAAGCAAAAAGAAGATGAAGAAGAGGAATAATGCCCAAGAAACAGAAAATAAAAGGTAAATATAGTGAAAAAGCGAAAATAAAATTTCGTCAAAACTGCGAATAAAAATAAGCGATGAAAAAAAAAACCCATAATAATAAGCGAAATAAAACGAAAAAAAAAAATTGCGTCGAACGTGCGAAAAAAAACGAAATAGAAAAAAAAAAAAAAGAAAAAAAACGTCAAAAAAACGATAAAAAAATTTGAAAAAGGGAAAATGATTTGGGCAAAAAAGCGAATATGAGAGAGGGAAAAAAACCGAAAAAAATAAAAAAAAAAACCCAAAGTAAAAAGCTCAAACTGCGTGAATACGAAAAAAGGGAAAAAAAAAAATAAGCTTTAGGAATGGAAAGCAACGAAAAACAGCAAATCGAATAAGGGAAAATCATTTCTCAAAAATTTCGAATATGAGAGAGGGAAAAAAACCCCAAAATGAAAAAAATAAAACGAAAGTAAAAATTGCGTCAAACGTGCCCAAAAAAACGAAATAAAAAAAAAAAAAGCTTTAGGGAGGAAACAAGAAAACATGCAAAATTCATTTTTTCGTTGATGTTTCCCTTTCCGAAATTCAACACCCAAGGTCGTGGTAGGATCGGGTTTGATTTTTTTAGCGATCAAGGAAACTTTTGTGTAAAACAATAAATAATACTAATAATAATAATAATAATAATAATAACATTGGTAATAATAAATAAAAAATAATGATAATGATAATAATAATATTAATAATAGTAAATATAATAATGAGATAACATAATAATAAATAAATAAATAAGAATTGTGATTAATGAATAAATATATGACTGTAATAAGTCATGTCTTTTGCTTGAGCCAAAAAGCGTTGTATTGCTTCATATTCCATCATTTAATTTGACATTGGAGGAATATAAGGAAAAAAAAAAAAAAACTACCAAATTGTGTTTCCCTAAATTTTATCGCTTTCTTTGAATGGAGGCGGCATCCACATTAATCGTTTTCTTTGAATAATAAATTAGGTGATAACTGCGATTTAATAAGTTTGTTTACTCCAAGTGGTTGTCTATTGGAGATCTGTGTTTATCGATTACCAAACGTCCTCAAAAGATGAAGCTGTTTTGCTTTTTTTTTTTTTTCCCAATTTTTTTTAAAAAAAAAAAAAAAAAAAAAAAAATTTTAAAAAAACAAAATAATAAAAAAATTTAACAAGTAAATAATATATGGTTACTATTATTATCTGTTATTCTTGTTAGTATTAACGTTATTATTATCATACCTTTTTAGGCATATTTATTATTATCACTCTTCAACGTTTTGTTACTTTATTTATTTATTTTTCTCCTAATTATTATTTTTGGTTACTATTTATTATTATTATTATTATTAATACTCAAAATAATAATCACCATCATAACACATCATTATAATGATATTGATAATAATAATAATAATACTAATAATAATAATAATACAATGAACAATAACAATAACAATCAACAATAACAAATAACAATACATAACAATAACATAACAATAATAATAATAATAATGATCATAATAATAATAATAATAATATAATAATAATGAATAATAATCACTAATGACTAATAGATCAATAAAAACAACAACAACAACAATTATAATAATAATAATAAACTAATAATAATTGGACAATTAAAAGAGATGAAAATGAAAAAATTACTGATAATGATGATAATACTAAAATAACAGTAATAATAATGAAATATAACATAATTAGAAGGATGTAGAGAGAGAGAGACGAGAGAGAGAGAGAGGAGAGGTAGACGAGAGATAGTTTATAGATGAGAGTAGGAGAGCTATAGAGAGAGAGAGAGATAAAAGAGGAGAAAGAGAGAGGAGAGAGAGAAGAGAAAGAAAGAGAGAACGGAGAGAGAGAGGGGGGGGGTGGAAAGATGAGGGAGAAGAGGAGAGAGAAGAGAAAGAAAGAGAGTAGGAGTATTACGACAAGGCGAATAAAACTTTGTTAGATATTTGTATATCAAATGAACAAAGCGTCGACGATACGTACAATAATGTAAAATGATATATAATGTAATAATAACAGTAATAATATCAATAATACAAACAGATGATTAAAGATGTGAATTATATAATATTATTATTATTAAATAATGACAAAATAACATTAATGATAATAATAGAGATAATTGTAATGACTACACTAACACAACAACAATGATATAATTGTGAATAATACTAATAATAATAAGAACATAATAAGATCATAATAATAATGATAATAATATATCATAATATAATAATCATAAGTAATAACATATTGAATGATAATATTAGTGATACCAACAATTATAATAATAACAATAAATATTACAATAAATAATAATATTACTAATTGAACATAATTATAATAACTATAGGTGATACTGACTAATAATAGTCATACTAATGACAAAAGAACTAAAAGATAATATCATACAACCGTAACTCCTTCTAAACAAACGTGACTAATCATCTCCATCTTAATAATTAAGAAGAAGAATAAGAAACTAACATGAACATAATAATCATAATCCTGAAACATAATACTACAGAATATAAGAACTCATAATAAACATATATAATAACACTAATAATCGATAATAATAATAATAGTAGTAAATAACAAGCAATGGCTATACTCCCCCAATAATATTATAATAATTGATTTTTAAATAAATTTAAAATAAGAAAGAAAACCGATATAAGGACAAAATAAACAACACTTGCCTGTTTATAGATATGAACATCGCTTCAGACAGACAACGTCCTAACAAAAAGTGTTCGAGAAGATATGCAAAGTATAAAGACCATGGAAATAGAAAGGGGGGGGTTTTTTTTTTTTGGTAAAAGATGTGGCATTTTTTAAAAACCAAAACTTTGCCCTAGTTGTTCTTGGAGCTCTTGGCCTTATAAAAAAAAGTACGAGATAAGTTTCTTGAGCTAATACCAGGAAATCCAACATTAGAAATCCCAAAAATAGTCTTAAACAGCCACAGCAACAAAATTGGTTTTTTTTTTTTTTTTTTTTTTTGTTTTTTTTTTTTTTCTCAGAAGAGTATTATCAATCTGATGTGGTTTCTTTGTGTGTGTGAATTGTTTGCTGGATTTTTTTGATTTGTGGTTCTGCATATTTTTGGCATGTTTTCGGTTGATGCTACATTGCCTCAAACTTCAAATCACCCTTAGGTCAACTGGAAGTGACTCGGTGTTTGATTTTAATTAGCAGGATCTAGGAAACTTTTCGTATAAAATATGATAATAATAATAATATAGTTATTTATAATACCTTAATAGTAAGGATAATAATAATAATAATTACTAAGTAATGAAAATAATAATAATAATAATATAATATATAATTAGTGTAGTACTAATAATATAAAGAATAATAATAACGATTTATTAATAATAAATATAATTATTATTATTACATTAATTATTATATTATATTATGTTATTTTTATTGCTATAATTTTTTTCATCATTATAATTTGTTTATTTTTATTAATATGATGATTATTATTATTATTATTATTTTTATCATTATTATTATCATTATCAATTAAATATCATTTTTATCATCTTTTATTGTCATTATTGTTATTATTCTTATTATTATTATTATTATTGTTATTTTTTTTGGTTTTTTTTTTTTTTTGTTTTTGGTTTTTTTTTTTTTTTTTTTTTTTGTGAGTTTTTTTTTTGATTTTGGATGATGTTATTATTAAGGTAGTAGTAGCATAATATTAGTATTAGTATCAATTATTGTCACTCAGTATCATTATCATTGCTGTTGTAGATATGATTATTATTTTTGAATATTTAAAATTAATACTATATAATAATGATAATTAATATGAATAATAATAATAATAATAATAATAATAATAATGTTTAAAATGAATAATAATAATAAATAATGAATAATAATAATAATAATAATAATAATAATGTTAGTAATAATATGATATACTAATAGTAAAATAATAATGAATAATAACAATAATAATAACGGAATTATAATAATAGGAAAAATAAATTAATAAAATACCAATAACGTTAAAATAATAATAATAATAATTACGCTAAAAGTTATGTAGTGATATATATATTGTTATTATTAATTTCAAATGAAAGCAAAACGCCAGCGAGTGGGCAGCCAGACTCCAGCTTTACCGATTTTATCAACCGTGTGCTGCTGCTCCGCCTCTCTACAATAGGCTGCCTACCGCAGTTGACCTCCGACCTCGAGAGGGGGACGTTTATCTCACGTTGAAGGAACGCTCGTGCACCGCCAAACACGAGCGAGGTGGTCGTTGAAACACCTGTTAAAAATTTTTCCCCCTAATTCCACAGAAGGTTTTCCTCTGGTTCTCGATCCCCGGGTCTTGCTGAGTGGGAGGCGCTTGCCTGCTTCCCAATGCTCCCAACCGAGATCTTAGGTGTAAATTATAAACATCGGTCCTTTTATATTCCAACTCGAAGCTTAACATGCATCGCCTCCCACGTACATTATATACAATTCACACATCCCCTACCATTCTAATACAGTAAGAGGAAACTGACCTTCTCAACGGATCTACACAAAACTTTAAGGTGCTAGGCGGGGCCCCGTAAATTAATTCAAATTCGCTCCATCACAAAACTCTTTTTTCCTTATGGGTATGTCTGTCTGTAAGTTCTGTGTGAGTGTACATTTGATGTTTCTTTCAGTTTTTGCTTTTTTCTTTCCTTCTTTTATATTTTATTTTCATCAATGAAATATCTTAAATGCTTTAGAGAATAACATGCGTGCATTGTCTTTGTCCTTTTAGTCACACAACAACAGATGTCATTTAGTCAACACAGTTGTATTTAGTAAATTGGCTGAGTGATTGGTACTTATATCATAAATAAAACAAAGTTCGATATCGTTTGAAGTACATACAATGTAGAAGACTTTTGTATCGATAACTCAATCTCCCCATAGACCACTTGGAGTAACAAACTGTTAATCGCAGTTATCCTTAAATTAATTATTCAAAGAAATCGGTAATGTGGGCCTCCATTCAAAGAAAGCGATTAAAATTTAGGGGAAACATTTTTATTCTTATTCTTTCCAATGTCAAATAAAGATGAATATGAAGCCAATACAACGCTTTTGGCTTCAAGCAAAATGACTTTTACGGCATTATATATCAGTAATTTCACAATTCTTATTATTTTATTTATTATTTATAATGTTATTATCATTAATTATTATTACTATTGTTACGCCTGCCCCTCGTCTCTCTACCACGCACAAAAGGCAGGCTTAGGCAGACAGCGTGTTATCCACAGGGTCGTGAACACTCACACTGAACAGTTCCAAAGTCACCGAAGCACCACAGCGTCCCAGAAACACCACGAGCGGAACGCCAAGTGGCGAGGCAGGGCACGAAGTAAACACAAAATGACAGTCTTTTCCTTTATTTACACAAGTTATTTTACACCGTACACTTTTCTATAGGCCCACCATACAGGTGGAAACCAGCATGTCCACAGCACAATACAGCTTATACAGGGCAACACAAAATGTATTAATCAGGTCAGCAAGGGCACACACGAGGTCTTCACAGGAGCAGCACCCAACCCCATCTCTCGGCTTGTTCCTCCGCTCCTCCGCTCACAGCCATCTGCGACATGTTTTCCCAGGTCCCTTCATGTTTAACACATGTTTTCGCACCGAGACAAAGACCCACTGGCGTACTGGCATTATTATTAATATTATCATTATTTTTACTATTATTTTATTATTATTAGATTATTATTATTATTATTATATTATTATTTATCATTAATTGCTTTTACACACGAAGTTTCCTTAGATCTGCATTAAAATCAAACACCGAGTCACTACCAGCGTCCTTGGGCTGAATTGAGTTTGGGCAATGCAACATCCACGAAATCATTCATATTTGTGCATGTTTTCGTTGATGTTCCATTGCCTCCAAGCTTATTTTTTCTTTTCCCCTAGTTCGTTTTTTATCGCACGTTTGACGCAATTTACTTTCGTTTTTATTTTATTTATTTTCTGGTGTTTATTTCCCATACTCTCATATTCGCAATTTTGACTCAATTATTTTCGCTTTTTCGAATTTTTATCGTAATTTTTGAACGCATTTCTTTTTTTCGATTTCTTTACTTTTCTATTTCGTATTTTTATCGCACGTTCGACGCAATGTTTTATTTTCGTTTTATTGCGCTTATTATTACGGTTTTATTTTATAACGCTTTTATTTATTTGCAGTTTTTGACGCAATTATTTTCGCTTTTTCTACTATATTTACGGCTTATCTATTTTCTGTTTTCTTGCATTATTCCTCTTCTTCTTCTTCTTCTTCTTGCGTTCGCTTATTTTTCGTTACCTTACCTATTTCATTTTATACGCTTACACACATATTTACATATCAGAACATTACACACATATTTACATATCAAACGTGATAACATAGTATTCAAGTAGAGACATTTTATATACACATATTAGGACAACAATTAATTATGTTATATGTACATTTACGAATCAGAGAATATGGCCATTTACTGTGGGCCCTCAAGGTGAGAGTGTCCTTGCCCAAGGGAACAACGCGCCTGCCGGGACTCGAACCCTCGAACCTGGATTTTCGACGAATCCAAGTCCGATGCTCTAACCGCCTCGACCAACCGCGCCCTCCTTGCATACCCTTTGCAGAAGTCCTAATGTTGCAAGTCCCCTTCCCCCGCACTCCCTATTAGCATTATCACATCATTATTGACATTATTATTACTATTATTATTATTATTTTCATTATTTCATCATTAGCATTTTTTAGGAAGGATGTCATCAAATATGAGAAGAAACAGAGAAAGTAATAAAAATGCAACGTAGTGAAAAAAAAAGAAAAAAGAAAAAAAAAAAAGTGTATGTGAAGTGTATATGTAAGGAAGATAAAGAAACGACGATCAGGCAGACTTAATATTTTTTAATTATTTTTTATTTCTAATATTCTTTTAATTTATTTTTTATTTGTTGTTCATTTTATTATTATTATTCTTTTTTTTTTTTTAGACCTTGCCCTTTTTCTCTCTCGCAAATTTTTCTATTCTTTTCGCACAGTTTTGGTTTCGCTTTTCGCTCTTCTTCTTTTTTTTCTGTTTTTGTTAACACAATAATGTTTTTATTTACTACGCAATTTTTTTTCCTCTTTTTTTGACTTCTCCTGTTTTCCTATTTTTATTAGAAAAAAACAGCCGCGAAGAAAAAACAGTTTTGCCGCTTTATTTTCTTTAGTTTTATTTTCGCATTTTTTTCTCTTTTTGTCTTTGAGTTTTCTTCTTATTTTTGTACGAAAAAACTACGCGGAAAAACATTTTTTTTTTTTTTTTTTTTTTTTGTTTTTCGTCCGCCGCTTATTTTCTTTAGTTTTTTATTTTCGCAATATTTTTTATCTTTTCGACTCGTGGTTTCTATTTTTTATAGAAAAAAAAACAGCCGCCTCGAAAAACAGTTTTTGCCGCTTATTTTCTTTAGTTTTATTTTCGCTTTTTTCTCTCTCTTTTTTACTTCACTGTTTTTTCCTTTCCTATTTTTATAGAAAAAAAAACGCGGAAAAACAGTTTTGCCGCTTGTTTTCTTCAGTTTTTATGATAATAATACTGATAATAATGAATATAATAATGATAATGAAAATATAATAATAATGATCATAATAACTACAATAACAAAATAAACAGTAATAAAATTGGTAATGATATAAAAGTAAAAATAATAATGATTTAATAGTAATTGTAATGATCATGATATCTAAAAATACTAATATGATATGATAATAACAACAATAATGAAAAGTAATAAAGTTAATAGTAATGATAATAATGATGATACTGAAATAATACAAGAGTAATAATATTATTAATAATATGATACTCTCGTAATACTCATAATAATAATCGTAATAAACTGATGATAATTATGATAATTATGATAATAACAATTATGATAATACTAATAATAATGATAATGGTAAAACATAATAATGATAACTATAATAATAAGAATTATAATAATGATAATAATGATAAGGATAACAATAAGAATAAGAATAATGATAATAAAGATGATAATGATGAAAATAATGAAAATAATAATAATAATAATATAATAATACTAATATAGCTAATAATGCATATGTCAATACTGACGATAATGCTAATAGGCGTGCGGGGGAAGGGGGACTTGGCAACATTTAAGCACTTCTGCAAAGTTGCAATGGAGGGTGGCGGTGTCGGAGCGGTTAGGAGCTCGGACTTGGATTCGTCGACAAATCCAGGGTTTCGAGGTTCGAGTCCCGGCCGGCGCGTTGTTTCCCTTGGGCAAGGAACTTCACCTTTGATGGCCCATATGTAAATGGCCATATTCTCTGATTCTGTAAATGTACTGTACAATCATTAATTGTTCATATTATTATATATAGTATGTCTCTATGTAATACTATGATATTCACGTTGATAGTAAAATATGTGTATGTATAATATGTAATATGTGTGTTAATGCGTAAAATCAAATAAGTAATGTAACGAAAATAAGCGAAGCAGGAAGAGAAGAATGAAGAAGAGCAATAATGCAAGAAACAGAAATAAATAACGTAATATAGTAAAAAGCGAAATAATTTGCGGTCAAAATTGTGAATAAATAAGCAGTATGAAATATTACCGCTATCATCAGCGGAATAAAACGAAAATAACATTTGCGTCGAACGTGCGATGAAATACGAAATAGAAAATAAGGAAAAGCGGAGAAAGTAGAAAATGCGTAAAATTACGATAAGAATTCTAAACTAAGCGAAATCATTGCGTCAAAATTGCGGTGAGTAATAGCGGCGAAATAAACCGATGCATAAACAAGAAAGTAATAATAGTATGATAAGCGAAAATAAAAACTGCGTCACACGTACGATGAAATTACGAAATAACGAAAATGGAAATACGACATCGGAAATTAAGAAAAAAAAGCGTGCAAATAAACATTAGAAACAGCAAAAGAGAAAAACTGCGTCAAAGTTGCGATAAAACCTGAAAAATATAAAATAATATTATCATCATATTTCATTATCATTATTATCATGGCAATTCAAATCCTAAGTCGGAATGTACTGAGGTATTTATTTATGAAGATGGAATTAATGCAAGGCCGCATTGATAAACGATAAATTACAACCCCCCTACCAGGACTCGCACCTAGTTGCACATTGTTTTTAGTGGGTCGTGTGGCACGTTTGTTTAGCAGCTGGCCTTTGGTTTTCATACCCGGAGTGACCTAGGTTCGAGTCCTGGTCAGGGAGGGTTGTAATTTACTATTATTATTATTATTACTATTGTTGTTGTTGTTGTTATTATTATTATTGTTACTATTAATCATTTTATTATTATTATTATTATTATTTCGATTATTGTTATTAATCACTACTTATTATGGTTGTTGTTGTTGTTGTTGTGTTATTAATATTATTATTGTTATTATTATTGTTTTATTATTATTATTATTATTATTATTATTATTATCATTATTGTTGTTATTATGATTATTATTATTGTTACTTACTATTATTAGTATTTTCTATTATCATCATTATTACTATTCTTGTTGTTATTACTTATTGTTTCTTATATTTTTTTTATTATTATTATTGTTTTATCATTAATATGATTATTATTATTATTATCAATTATTTTCTTATTATTATTATTATGGTTATTATTATTATTAATTACTTGTTATTAAAAAAATTCTGTTCTTATTACTTATCTATTATTATCATTCTTATTATTATTATTATTATTATGTTTTTCTATTTTTATAGAAAAAACAGCCGCGAAAACAGTTTTGTGCCGCTTATTTTCTTTATTTAAATTTTCATCTTTTTTCTCTCTCTTTTTTGACTTCGGTGTTTCCTCTTTTTTAATAGAAAACAAAGCCGCGGAAAACAGTTTTGGCTGCTTGTTTTCCTTATTTTCTTTAGTTTTATTTTGCGGGGGGCAATATTTTTTTCCTCTTTTTTTTACTTTGCTATTTTGCTATTTTTATAGAAAAAAGCCGGGGAAAAACCCTTTTTTGGCCGCTTTTTTTTCTGATTTTTCCTTTATTTTTTTATGATAATAAAAATACTGTAAAAATGAATGTAATAATGATAATGAAATATAATAAAAAAATGAAATAATAATACAATAACAAAAAAAAAAAAGTAATAAAAATTAGGAAGGATAGTAGAAGTAAAAAAAAATAAATTATAATAGTAAATTGTAATGATCATGAGGGTAAAAATACTAATATAGTAAATATAATAAATGATGATGATAAAAACCCAATAATAAAAAGGGGGAAAAAAAGTAATATTATAATAAGGATAAAAATAAGTAATAAAAATTTAGTATATTATTAAAAATAATGATAAAAATCATAGTAATAAAATAGTAAAAATAATGAAAGTTAGATAAAACAATTAAAATAATGCTGATAATAATGATAATGGTAAAAAAAAAATAATGAAATTATAATAATGAATGATTTAAAATTTATAATAATAAAATATGATAGGCCCAACAAAAAGAATAAAATAATGATGAAAAAAGATGATAATGATAAAAATAATAAAAATTTTAATAAAATAATAATAATAATAAAAAATAATAAATAAAAAATGCAAAAATGATATAATGAAAAAGGGGGCGATGGGGGGGAAGGGGGAACTTGGCAAATTTAAGGACTTCTGAAAGGGTTTGGCAATGGGGGGCGGGTGGTCGGGGCGGTTAAGCATGGGACTTGGATTCGTCGAAAAATCCATTTTCGAGGGTTCGAGTCCCCCCCGGGCGCTTTGGGGTTTCCCGGGGGAAAGGAACCCCCCTTTGGGGGGCCCCCAAAAGAAAATGGCCATTTTCTCTGTTTCTGTAAATGTACTGTACATCTTAAATTTTGTTCATATAAATTGTGTATAAAAAGGGTCTCTATAAAGGGCTTAAATATTCACGTTAATATGAAAATATGTGGAATGTTGATATGAAAATATGGGTGTAATGCGTAAAATAAAATGGGTAATTTTAACGAAAAAAGCGAACCCAAGAAGAAGAAGGAAGAAGAAATAATGCAAAAAACAGAAAAAAAATAATCGTAAATAGAAAAGCAAAATTCTTTCAAAATTGCGAATATAAAATAGAAAAAAGCGAAAAATTTTGCGAAAAAATTGCGATGGTCCCCTCATATGAAAAAAAATAAACGTAAAAATAAACCGATAATAAAAACGAAATAAACAAAAGAAAAAATTGCGTCGAAATAGAAAAGAAAAAAAAGCAAAGTAGAAAAATTGCTTTCAAAATTTGGAAAAAAATTCGAAATAAGGAAAATAATTGCGTAAAATTGCGAATAACCCGGGCAAAAAAAACCCGTAATAAGAAATGAAAGTAAAAATTGCGTCAAACGGGCGATAAAAAATGAAATGGGGAAAGAAAGAAATAAGCGTGCGAAAACAAAAAAATTTGGAAAAATAGGGGAAATAAATAAAAGTAATAATAAAAAATAAAAGAAAATTAAAAAAGGAAAAATAAAAAATAAATAATAGGTGAGAAATTAAGCGGGGGCGAAATAAAAATACATAAAAAATTTAATGATAAAAATAACAAAAGTAAAATTGCGTCACCGTACGATAAAATTTAAAGGGAAAAAAGAAAATAGAAATGCAAAAATTAGAAAAGCGTGCGAAATATACCGACATTAAAACTAATAGAACAATATAAAATAAAAAAAACCGAAGTACAAAATACATAAAAATTGCGATAAATACCGTAATCGAAAATCCCAAGAAAAAAAAAAAAGCGATAGAAACTTGCTTTAAAATTTGGGCGATAAAATTCGAAATAGAAAAAAATCCTGCGAGATATGAAAAACCTTGGGATAAAAGAAAAAACCGAAAAGAAAAAACGGGCGTCAAAATCTTCATACGAAAAGAAATTTAAAAAAATAAGCGGAAAAACTGCGATAAAAATAAAAACCAAAGCGAAGTCGAAAAGAAAAAATATTCCCAAAAAAAAAACCAAAGAAAAGAAGAAAAAAAGCGGAAAAACTTTTTTTTTCCCGGCTGTTTTTTTCTAAAAAAAATAAAAACCCGGGGAAGCCCGAAAAAGAAAAAAAAAAAGGGGGGGGCGAAAAAAAAAAGCTTAAGAAAATAAATTTTTTTTTTCCGGGGGGCGGGTTTTTTTCTATAAAATAAAAACCAGCGAAGCCCCAGAAAAAAAAAAAAAGGGCGTAAATAAAAACGTTTTTTAACAAAGCAAAAAAAAGGGAAAGGAAGAGCGAAAAGCGAAAAAAAAGTGCGAAAAGAAAGAAAATTTACGAAAAAAAAAAAAGGGGCGGGTCAAAAAAAAAAAGATAAATAAAATGAATACAAATAAAATAGAAAAAAATAAAAAATAAAAAAATTTAAATAAATAAAAAAATTATAAGTCTGGCCTGATTGTCTTTTTTCCCTTTTTTCCCTTTTTACATACACTTTTCTTTCTTTTTTTTTCTTTTTTTTTTAACTACTTTGTTTTTTTTTTTTTTTTTTTTTTGGTTTTTTTCTTCTCTTAATTTTTTTATTATAACACCTTTCCCCGTTATTTTAAAACTGAAATCGTTTTTTTTTTAAATATTATTTCATTGGTTGATGAGGGTCACAGGGGTGTGTATATATATGACCCCAGTTTATCCCCAAAATACCTTTCTTATATATATATATTATTTTAATATAATATAAAATTTATATATTATATATGTATATATATGTGTGTATGTATGTAGTAAATCATATATATATATAATTTTAAAATTATTATATATAATAAATTTATAATATAATTCGTCAGTGCCCCTCTTTTTGGGGCCGGGAAAACACCGATCCCAAAAGTACCACAAAAAAAATTTTAAATTTTGGGGACCTGATTTTTCCTTATTTAAAATTGGAGCGGGACGCGATCTTTTTCTTACGAAAAATGTACGTTTAGTGATGGCGGGGCGTTTTTTATTTCCGGGTTTTTTACTTCTTTTATCTTTTTTTTAAAAATTATTTCGCCAAATTTTTAAAAATCGCTTTTTCTTTAATGGGGGCCCAAAATATCTTTTTTTTTGAAAAATTAAATTTAGGGATAACTGCGATTAAAAGTTTTTTTACCCCAAGTGGTCTAGGGGGAGAGATTTATCATACAAAGTCAAAATTTTGGATCCTTAAAAACGTTTATGAATTTTTGTTTTTTTATGAATAATTTACCAATTCCTAGCAATTTTTTAAATACAACTGTGTTGACTAAATACGATCTGTGTTTTTTGACTAAATAAAAAAGCCCAATGCACGAATGTTTTTCTCAAACAAGCTTTAAGTATTTCATTGATGAAAATAAAATTAAAAGAAGGGAAAGAAAAAAACAACTGAAAAAACAAAAATGTACCTCCACAGATTTAACAAAACAAAATTTCCCAAAGGAAAAGAGTTTTGTGAGGGGTGAAATTTGAAAAATTCAGGGTGCCCCGCCTTGCACCTTAAAATTTTTTTTGAGATCGTTGAGAAGGTCTCGTTTCCTCTTATTAAACGAGACCTTGAAAGAAAAGGGAGGGATGTTAATTGTATATAAGTACTTTGGGGGGGCGATGCATGTGGATTCGAGTTGGGAAAAATAAAGGAAAACCCATTTTTTAACTTACCCTTTGATTCCCCGGTTTGGGAGCATTGGAAGAGGACCGCCTTCCCCCCTCGCAAAAACCCCCGGGTCGAGACCAGAGGAAAAAAAACCTTTTTTACTTAGGGAAAAGTTAACAGGGGTTTTCCAAAGACACCTGCTGTGTTTGGCGGGGTTTACGGGGCGTTTTTCTCCACGGAGTAACGTCCCCCCTCGAGTTCAGAAGTCACTCGGGTCGGGAGGGTTGTAAAAGAGGCGGAGCAGCAGGCCACACGGTTTTTATAAAACGGGAAGCTGGGGTCTTGGGTAGCCCACTCCGGCTGTTTTGGGTTTTATTTGAAAATTTAAAGATAATAATAATTAAATATCCCTTTTTTTATTATTTCCAATTATTTTTTGGTATTTATTTTTTGTTATTATTATTATTTTTATTATTTTTAAATTTTTATTATTATTATTATTATTTTTATTATTTTTTATCTTATTTTTGGGATTTTTATTTTTTTTTATTATTATTATTTTATTTTCATAACTTTTTTGCGTAATTTTTTATTTTTATTATTCAACGTATTTTTATTTTAAATTTTTTATTTTTTTTTTTATTAGCTTTAAATTTTTCTTCCCATTATTATCATTATTATTATTATTATTATTATTATTATTAATTTCATGAACTATTATAATAGTTAAAATAAAAATCATCATCATAAAAACAGCAATGATAATGATACTGATTTGACAAAAATGAAAAATTTCTACTACACTACTAAAAAAACATCAACAACAAAAACAAAACAAAATATAATAATTTACAATAAAAAGATGAGGGTAAAAATTAAATTTAATCATTGGGTTTATAAATTGTAAAAATAAAAGTAAAAATAATAATCATCATCATAATAATAATAACAATCATATGAAAAAAAATGATAGCAAAGATAATAATAAAGATAATAAAGATAATAATAAATTATTATTAATTTTGAAATTTTTATTTTATTATTTTGTTATTTAAATTTTTTTATTAATATTATTAAATTTTTTTTTATTAAAATTAATTTTTATTTATTAATTTTTTTTTATTTAAATTTTTATTGTTATTATTCCCTTTTCTTATTATTATTTTTTTTTATCATATTAAAATTTTATATAATATAAATTATATATATATATATAATTAAAGTATATATATATATATTATAAAATAATTTTATATATAAATTATCTTTCTCCTCTATTTTATCTCCTTCTCTCTGATATAAATAAATGAAAAAGATAAATAATAAATAAAAAATGTTTTATTATTTTATGAAAATATAATAAATATATATATATATAATAATAAAATTAATATATATATGGGAGTATGGGGAAACAAGGAGACTATCAGCAGGAAAAGCCGCTGTTCAAATTTAAATTTGGGAGCAGCTTTATAAAGGGAGGATTCCCCCAGCCTGCGGGGGTGGGCATCGGCGGAAGGAAAGAAATCCGCCCCCTGGGTGCCAGTCCATCTGGACCAGTGGCCTACGGGGTGGCAAAAGGGGGGCGTTATTTTTGTGTCCCCTGGTACAGCGTACTTTTTTTGAGACAAAACGCCCTTGGGAAGACTGGCGCCGGTTTTTGCCAAAAATACTGCTTTTCACAGGGGGCACAAAGGGAAAAGCATAGGTCCCACCCCTTTGAGGGGAAGGAGGGCTGGTATGGAAACCAGGTTTTCGACGGAGAGTTTTCACCTGGCGAAAAATCGCCGGGGTTTTAGAGGGTGGAAAGGGCGACGGAGAAAAGTAGATTTCCTCAAATGTAGGGGGAGGCTTTAGGAGGGCAAGTGAGGGTCTGTTTAGGGGGGAGTCGTGGTTTCAAAACCGGGAGAATGTTTTTATATTCAAAAAAATGCCTATATATATTTTAAAATATAAGAAATATATATATATATATAATATATTATATATTTTATACTGAAATGTTTTTTGGCGGTAACTGGGGGCTATTACACACACCCCCTGTTTACGTCATCAACCATATGAAAAAATATTATTAAATAAAATCAAAATTTCCAAATTTTAAAAAACGGAAAGGGTGTCAAAAAAAATATATGAGAAGAAAAAAAAGAAAAAAACAAAAGTGTAAAAAAAAAAAAAAAAAAAAAAAAAAAAAAAAAAAAAAAAAAAAAAGGGAAAAAGGAAAAAAAAGAAGAAATTTTTTAAAAAAAGTGAAAAAAATTCAAAAAAAAACCCAAAAAGAGCTGATTTAAAAAAAAACGGGGCCGGAAAAAATACGAAAATGGGTTTTAAATAAAAAGGAAAAGAAAACACAAACCCCCCAGACTTGTTTATTTAAATTTTTTTTTATTTCTTTATTCTTTTTTTTTTTCTATTTTATTTATATTAATTTTTCTTATTATTATTATTATTATTTTTTCCCCGACCTTTGCCCCTTTTTTGACTTTGCTGGTTTTTTTTTTTTTACGAAAAAAAGCCCGCGGAAAAAACCGTTTTTTAAAACCGCTTTTTTCAAATTTTATTTTCGGAAATTTTTTTTTCTTTTTGACTTCGTGTTTTCCCCATTTTTTTAGAAAAAAGCGCCGCGAAAAAATTTTGCCCGCTTATTTTCTTTAGTTTTATTTTCCCCTTTTTTTCTCTTTTTTTACTTCGCTGGTTTTTTATTTTTTTTAGAAAAAAAAGCCGCGAAAAACATTTTATCGCTTATTTTCTTTATTTTTTTTTTTCGCATTTTTTTTCTCTTTTTGACTTCGTGGGTTTTTCCTATTTTTTTTAGAAAAAAAAAAAATGCCTTGGAAGAAAAATTTTTGCCGCTTATTTTCTTATTTTTTATAGTTTTTATTTTTTCCTTTTTTTTTTCCCCGGTTCACTTTTGCTGGTTTTCTATATTTATAAAGAAAAAACAGCCCCGGGAAAAAAAGTTTTTTCCGCTTATTTTTCTTTAGTTTTATTTTGGCTTTTTTTTTTTTTTTTCTTTTCCCATTGCCCCCCCCGTTTTTTTTTATTTTTATAGAAAAAAAAAGCAGCGCAAAAAAGTTTTGCCGCTTATTTTTTTATTTTCCCTTTTGTTTTTAAAGTAATAATATACTGATAATTAAATGAATGTAATAATGATGATTAAAATAAAAAAATAATAAAACTAAAAAAATGATAATAATAACAAAAATAACAAAAAAAAAAGTAAAAAAAATGGGAATGGAAAAAGTAAAAGTAAAAAAAATAATGATTATAATAGTAATTGTTTAAAGAAACATGAAGTAAAATACAATAATAAGATAAGATAAAAAACAATTGAGAGTAAAAGAAAATAATATTAAAAAATAGTAATGATGATTTAAAAAAGTATTACAAAAAAGTAATAATATTATTAAAAAATAAAAAATAATCATGAAAATAATAATAAATTTAAAAATACTAAGATAATTTTTGAAAAATCCAAAATTTTGGGTAATACGGGTAATAATGAAAAGGTAAAACAAATAAAGATAACTAATTTAAAAAGAATGATAAAAAAGAATTATAATAATTATAATAATGACAAATGATAAGGTTAACAATAAAATAAGAATAATTATGATTAAACATGAAATGTGAAAAAAATAATAATAAAAATAATAAAAATAAAATTTTAAAAATAATGTCAATAAAGATGAATAATGAAAAGGCGAGTGGGGGGGGAAGGGGGCTTGGGAAAATTTGGGCTTCTGCAAGGGTTGCCCAAAGGGGGGCGCGGTGGTCGAGCGGTTTGAGAATTTGGACTTTGGGTTCGTCGACAAATCCAGGTTTGAGGGTTTCGAGTCCCGGGCCGGCGGTTTTTTCCCTTTGGGAAAGGGAATTCACCTTGGGTGGCCCCCCATGTAAATGGCCATATTCTCTGATTCGTAAATGTCAGGGAAAATCCCTTAAATTTTTCCTATAATGGTTTTTAAAATATGTTTTTTAAAATTTTTTTAAAAATTTTTCACTTTTAAAATGTAAATTTTGGGGTGTAATGCGTAAAATTTAAAAAGGTAAGGTAAAAGAAAATAAGCGAAGCAAAAGAAGAAGAATGAAAAGGAAAAAGGAAAAAAAACCGAAAAAAAATAAGCGTAAATATGGTAAAATAGCGAAAAAAATTGCGTCAAAACTGGGGAAAAAATAAAAGCGTTTTAAATAAACCGTAATAATAAGGGGGAAAAAAACGAAAATAAAAATTGCGTCCCAACGTGCGGGTAAAAAAACGAAAAAGGAAAAAAAAAAATCGAAAAGAAAAAAAAAACGTCAAAATTTCGATAAAAAAATTTGAAAAAAAACAAAAATAATTGCGTCAAAAATTTTGGGGGAGTAATAAGCCCCGGCCCAAATAAAAAGATAGGATAAAACCAAAAAATAATAATAAGCGAAAGTAAAAAATTTTTTAAAAAAGAGGAAAAACAGCGATCAAAAAGAAAAAAAAAAGCAAAAATAAACTAAGGAAAAAAAAAGCGGCAAAACTGTTTTTTCCCGCGGCTGTTTTTTCCAAAAAATAGAAAAACGGGGAATCAAAAAGAGAAAAAATGCGACAATAAAACAAAAGAAAATAAACGGGCCCCAAAAATGTTTTTTTTTTTTTTCCCCGGCTGTTTTTTTTCTATAAAAATTTTAAAAAAACGAATCAAAAAAATAAAAAAAAAGCAAAAATAAAACAAGAAAATAAGCGGGAAAAATGTTTTTTTTCCCCGGGTGTTTTTTTTTTTATAAAAATTTTTAAAAAAAGCGAGCGAAGTCAAAAAGAAAAAAAAAAAAGCGAAAATAAAAAATAAAAAAATAAGCGGGAAAAATGTTTTTCCCGCGCGGTTTTTTTTTTTAAAAATAGAAAAACAGCGAAGTCGAAAAAAAAAAATATTGCAAAAAAAAACTAAAAAAATAAGAAAAAACGGCAAAACGTTTTTTTTTTTCCCGGGGTGTTTTATTTATTATAAAAATAGAAAAAAAAGCGAAGTCCCAAAAAAAGAAAAAAAAAAAAAGCGAAAATAAAACTAAAAAAAATAAACGGCAAAAAAGGTTTTTTTCCCCGCTGTTTTTTTTTTTTATAAAAAAGGAAAAAAAGCGAAGTTTAAAAAGAGAAAAAAAAACAAAATAAAAATAAGGGAAAATTTAAACGGCAAAACTGTTTTTTTTTCCCCCGGCTTTTTTTTTTTCTATAAAAAAAAGAAAAAAAAGCGAAATCAAAAAAAAAAAAAAAAAAAAGCGAAAATAAAAATAAAAAAAATAACGGCCAAAAAAACCTTTTTTTTTTTTTCCGCGGGGTTTTTTTTTTTCTATAAAAATAGAAAAACAGCGGGAAATCAAAAAGAGAGAAAAAAAAAAAGCGAAAATAAAACAAAGAAAAAAGCGGCAAAAAGGTTTTTTCTTTTTTTCCTCGGCTGTTTTTTCTATAAAAATAAAAAACAGCGAAAGGGGCCCAAAAAAAGAGAAAAAAAAAGGAAAAAAAAAACTAAAAAAAATAAGCGGAAAACTTTTTTTTTTCCCCGGGGTTTTTTTTTAAAAAATAAAACCCAACGAAGTCCAAAAAAAGAGAAAAAAAATGGGGAAAAAGAAAAACCTGTTTTAACAAAAAAGAAAAAAACGAAAAGGGGTAAAAGCGAAACCCAAAAAAGTGCGAAAAGAATAGAAAATTTGCGAGAAAGAAAAAGGGGGAGGTTTGAATAATAATAAAAAATAATAAAAAATGAATACAAATAAAATAGAAAAAAATAAAAGAAAAGATAAAAAAAATAGATAAAATAAAAAAAGTCCTTTCCTGAAATTGGGCGTTTTTTCCCTTTTTTCCTTTTTATTTACACTTTCGTTTTTTTCCGCGTTCCGTTTCTTTTATCACTCTTGTTGGTTTTTTTTTTTTGAATTCTTATTCCCTGTTTTTAAAATATTTTTTTCGTTTTCCCCTTTTTTTTTTCTCTCTCTTTTTTTTTTTTTCTACCTTTGCTTTTTTTTCTTTCTTTGTTTTTTTGAAATCAAGATTAAAGAAAAATAATGAAAATAAAAATTTAAAAATAAAAATAAAAAAAAAAATAATAATGACAATAAAGTTGATAATAATAAGGGGAATGCGGGGGAAGGGGGCTTGGCAACATTTAAGGACTTTTGCAAGGGTTTTCAATGGGGCGGGTGGGCGAGCGGTTAGAGCACGGACTTTGGGTTCCGTCGACAAAACCCGGTTCGAGGGGTTTGGTCCCGGCCGGCGCGTTGTTCCCCTTGGGGGAAGGAACCCTTTACCTAGGGCCCATATTAAAGGGGCCCTATTCCCTGAAACTGTAAATTTACAGGGACATCATTAATTGTTTTATATATATGTGTATATAAAAATGTCCCCTATGAAAAGCATGAATATTAGGTTAATGTGTAAATATATGTTAAAGGTTGATATGTAAATTGTGTGTAATGCGTAAAAACAAAAAGGTTTAAGGGAAAAAAAATAAGGGGAAGCAAGAAGAAAAGAATGAAGAAGAGGAAAAATGCAAAAAACAGAAAAAAAAATAACTAAAAAAAAAGTAGAAAAGCGAAAATATTGGGGGGTCAAAATTGCGAATAATAATAAGCTTTTGAAATAAAAACCCATAATAAAAAGCGAAAAAAAACGAAAAAAAAACATTGCGTCGAACGTTCGATAAAAAACGAAATAGAAAATAAAAAAAAATCGAAAAAAACCGTCAAAATTACGATAAAAAAACGAAATAAGGGAAAAACATTTCGTCAAAATTGCGAATATAAGAGAGGGAAATAAACCGAAAATAAAATAAAACGAAAGTAAAAATTGCATCAACGTGCGATAAAAATACGAAATAGGAAAGAAAAAAAATAAGCTTGAGGCAATGGAACATCAACGAAAACATGCAAAATATGCATTTTTTCGTTGATGTTCCATTGCCTAAAACTTCAATCACCCAAGGTCGCTGGTAGTGACTCGGTGTTTGATTTTAATTAGCAGATCTAAGGAAACTTTCGTGTAAAACAATAATAATAATGATAAGAATAATAATGAAAATAATAATAATGATGATAAACATAATAATAATAATAATGATAATGATAATAATAATAATAATAATTATAATAATAATAATAATAATAATAAAATAACATAATGATAATAATAATAATAATAATAATAATAACAACAATGATAATATTAATAATAATAATAATAATAATGAGAAAATAGAAAAATAAAAATAATAACAATAAATAAATAATAAAAATAAAAAAAACAAAAAAATAATATTAATAATAAAAATAAAATAAAAATGATAATAGTAACAATAATAATAAAATAATATAATAATAAAAAATTAAAACCCCCCCTTTCCAGGACCAAACCCAGGTCACCCCGGGTAAAAACCGGGGGCCACGCTAAACCAACCGTGCCACACGCCCACTGAAAAACTGCAACTAGGTGCGAGCCCTGGTCGGGGAGGGGTAATTATCGTTATCAATGGGCATTGCTTATTCCATCTTTCATAAATATACTCGTACACCCGACTTAGGATTTAAATTTGCAATGAAAATAATGATAAGAAAAGATGATAATTTTTTTTATATTTTCAGTTTATCGAAACTTTGACGCAGTTTTTATTTTCTTTTTCTTATTTTCTCTTTGCTGTTTCTAAGCGGTTATTTCGCAGCTTTTCTATTCCGTTTCGTTTTTTCCTTTTCGTTTTTCGAAATTTTTCGTCGTGGGGACGCAATTTTATTTCCTTACTTATTTTTTATTACTTTTTGTTTATCGCACGTTTTATTCGCCGCTTATTATCACCGAAATTTTGACGCAATGTTTTTCGTTATTTCAATTTCTTTCGCTTTTTTACGCTTTTTCTACTTTCGTTTTCCTTTTTTTCTATTTGTTTTTATCGCACTTTCGACGCAATTTTTATTTTCGTTTTATTCGCTTTTTTATTTCGGTTTTTTTTCATACCTATTTATTCGCGGTTTTGACGCATATTTCGCTTTTTCTACATATTTTGCTTATTTTTTTTCTGTTTTCTTGCATTATTCCTCTTCTCATTTTTCTTCTTCTTGCTTGCTTATTTTCGTTACCTTTACCTATTTCATTTTACGCATTAAACACTTTTTTTACATTAAATTACATATATTTTACATATCAACGTGAATTTCATATATTAATAAGACATATTTTTATAACATATATATAACCAATTAATTATGTACAGTACATTTACGATCAGAGAATATGCCATTACTATGGGGCCTCAAGGTGAAGTTCCTTGCCCCTGGAACAACGCGCCCGGCCGGACTCGAACCCCCGAACCGGTTTGTCGACGAATCCCAAATCCATGCTCTAACCGTCGACCACCCCGCCCCCATTGACCCTTTTCAAAGTCCCCAAAAGTTGCCCCAATCCCCTTCCCCGCACTCGCCTATTTTTATTATTATCATTATTTCTTATTATTATTATTATATTATTATTTTTTATTATTATTATTTCATTATTTTCATTATTTTCATCATTATCTCTTTATTTCTTATTATTATTTTTTATCATTTTCTTTTTATTACATTTATTTTATTTATTATTTTTATTATTTTTTTTATTTTTTATTTTATTTTTACTTATTATTATTTATTATTACATTATATTCTGTTTTTTTAAATCATTTTTTTATTTTCGCAAAATTTTTTTTCTTTTGACTTTGTGGTTTTCTTTTTATAGAAAAAAAAGCCGCGGGAAAAAAAGTTTTTTCGCTTTTTTTTCTTTTGTTTATTTTTGCAAAATTTTTTTCCTTTTGACTTTGCTGGTTTTTCTATTTTTTAGAAAAAAACGCCCCGGAAAAAAAGTTTTTTCCCCTTATTTTTTTTAGTTTTTTTTTCCATTTTTTTTCTCTCTTTTTGACTTTTTCTGGTTTTCCCATTTTTTAGAAAAAACAGCCGCGGAAAAACAGTTTTTCCGTTATTTTTTTTAGTTTTTTTGATAATAATAATACCCATAATAAAGAAAAGTAATAATGATATGGAAAAATAAAATAAAGATGGTAATAAAGATAATAAAAACTACAATAAAAAAAAAAAAAAAGTAAAAAAAAAAATTGTTTAAGATAGTTAAATAAAAAAATAATGTTATAATAGTAATTGTAAAGATATATAGTATATATAATAATAAATTTTAAATGAAAAAATAAAAAAAATAATGAGGTAAAAAAGTAATATTTAAAAATAGTAATAAATTTTAAAAAAAGTAATACAAAAAAAAAAAATTTTAAAAATATTAAAATTAATAATAA
>NC_051398.1:52174560-52178109 GCF_015228065.2 Penaeus monodon
AGCAACACAAGCAAGCAGCACCAACCAAGCAATCAGAAGCAACTCAAGTAAGCAGAAGCAACTAAGAAATCACAAGCAAAGCAGAGAAGCAACTCAAGCAAGCAGAAGCAACTCAAGCAAGCAGAAGCAACTCAAGCAAGCAGAAGCAACTCAAGCAAGCAGAAGCAACAAAACAAGCAAGCAGAAGCAGCAGAGCAACCAAGCAAGCAGAAGCAACTCAAGCAAGCAGAAGCAACTCAAGCAAGCAGAAGCAACTCAAGCAAGCAGAAGCAACTAAGAACAAGCAAGCAAAGCAACAAATCAAGCAAGCAGAAAGCAACTACAAGAAGAATCAGAAGCAACTCAAGCAAGCAGAAGCAACTAGAATCAAGCAAGCAGAAGCAACTCAAGCAAGCAGAAGCAACTCAACCTCAAGCAAGCAGAAGCAACTCAAGCAAGCAGACAGCAACAAAGCAAGCAGAAGCAACTCAAGGCAGGAAATGTAAACGAAGAAGAATGGGCAGAAATGCCGTAAGAAGAAGAATGGAAAGGGCAAAAGAAAGCATGAGGCAATCAAGTAAAGAGAAGAATGGGAAAAGCGGTAAAGAGAAGAATGGAAATCAAGAAGAGAGAAGAATGGGAACTCAAGAGCAGCGAAAGCAAGAGCAAATAGCAAGAGAAGAATCAGGCAAGCGAAGAGAAGAATGCAGGAAAAAGGGAAGCAGAAGAAATCAAGAAGCAGAAAGAAGTAAGAAAGAAAAGAATGGGGAAAAAATCAAGAAAGAGAAGAATGAAAGGAAAGAGAAGAATAGGGGAAATGGTAAAGAGAAGAATGGGGAAATGGGTAAAGAGAAGAATGGGGGAAAATGGGAAAGGGAAGAATGGGGAAATGGGAAAGAGAAGAATGGGGGAAATGGGTAAAGGAAGAATGGGGGAAATGGGAAAGGAAGAATGGGGGAATGGGAAAGCGAAGAATGGGGAAAAGGGGGAAAGAGAAAAAGGGGAAAGGGGGTAAAGAGAAAAAGGGGGGAAAGGGAAAAGCGAAAAAGGGGGAAAGGGGTAAAGCGAAAAGGGGGGAAAAAGGGAAAGAAGGGGGGGGGAAAAGGGAAGGGGGGGGGGAAATGGGAAAGGGAAGAATGGGGGAAAAGGGAAAGGGAAGAATGGGGGAAGGGGAAAAGGGAAGAATGGGGGGGAAAGGGAAAGGAAGAAAGGGGGAAAGGGGGAAAGGTAAGAAGGGGAAGAATGGGGGAAATGAGTAAGGTAGAGAGAGGGGATGGAATGGGGAGGAAATGGGGAATAAAATGCTCAGTGTGGCAAATGGGGAGAGAGAAGTCTAATGGGGGAAATGGGCAAGAGGGAAAAAGTATATGAGAATGAGAAAATGGTTAAGGGATTTTAAAAAAGAAGGAAAATGGGGAATGCGAATAATGGGAAAGAATGGGGGAGAGAGAGAGAGAGAGAAGGAAGGAGGAAGAGAGAGAGAGAGAGGGAGAGAGAGAAAGAGAGAGAGAGAGAGAGAGAGAGAGAGAGAGAGAGAGAGAGAGAGAGAGAGAGAGAGAGAGAGAGAAAGAGAGAAAGAGAATAGGCGAAAAGGGATAAGAAAAGGGAAAATAGGCGAAACCAGAGGAGAGATAACCAGGCTACCTGGTGAAATTGCCTCTTTTTCTTTATTTATTTTCTTGTTCTTCTTCATCTTCTTCTTTCTCTTCCTTTTCTTTTTTCTCTCTTTTTTTTTGTTTGTTTCTTCTAATTCATCTTCTTTTTCTTTTTCGTTTTTTTCTTCTTCTACTTAATTTTTTTTTCGTTTTTTTTCCCTTTTTTTTTTTTCATTTTTTTTTTCCTCTTCTTTTCTTTTTCACCATCATCCCTCTTTCCCCGTCTTTTCTTTCTACTTCTCATCACGCTTCTTTCCCTCTTTTCTTCTTCTTTTTTATACTTTTTATCATCTTCCCCTTTATTATCATTTTTCATTACTTTTTTTTCGCCGAGTCCCCCTCCCTCCCTCCCTCCCCTCCCCCCCCTTCCCCTTCCCCCCCCCCCCCTCCCCCCCCCCCTCCCCCCTTCTCCCTTCCCCCCCCCTTCTCTCTCTCCTCCCCCCTCCCCCCCCTTCCACTCCCTCCCTCCCCCCCTCCCTCTCCCCCCCTTTTTCCCCCCCTTTCCCCCCCCCCCCCCTCTCCCCCTTTCCTCCCCTCCCCCCCCTTCCCTCCCCCCCTTTTTCCTTCCCTCTCCCCCCCCTTCCCTCCTCTTCTTCCCCCCTTCTCTCTCTCCTCTCTCTCTCCCTTATAAAACCCGGTTTTAGACGGAGATTTTAGCGAAGGCCTTTTTCAAGAACGCCTTGGGGGTAAGTCTTTGGGGAGGGGAATGGAGGGAGGGGGAGGGAGGGGGAGGGAGGGATGGGAGGCGGAGGGAGGGAGAGGGGGGGAGGGGGGAGGGGGTGGGGGGGGTGGGGGAAGGGGGGGGGGGAAGGAGGGGATGTGGGAGGAGAGAGAGAGAGAGAGAGGAGAAAGAAAGAGAGAGAGAGAGGGGGGGGAGAAAAGGGAGAGAGAGAGAAAAGAGAGAGGAGAGAGAGAGAAGAGAAAGGAGAGAGAATTTGCAAGAGAGGAAAAAGCCGGGTGATATTTTAGAGAGAAAGGGGAAAAAAGAAAATAAAAAAAAAAAAAGAAACCCAAAAAAAAATAAACGAAAACGAGACAAGAAAAAAGAGAAAGAGAAAGAAAGGAGGGGGAGAAAAAAAAAAAGAGAAGAAAAACCTCGCTTTAGACCCCTGATAAAACCCGGGTATTTTAACACAGGTTAAAGAATTAAGAAAGACTTGTCACTTTGAACGAGGAGACACACACTCTCTTGGGTCAAGGGAAGGAGGAGGAGGAGGAGGAGGAGGAGGAGGTGGAGGAGGAGGAGGAGGAGGAGGAGGTGGAGGAGGAAGAGGAGAGGGAGGAGGAGGAAGTGGAGGAAAGGGTGGATGATGATGATGATGAGGAGGAGGAGGAGGAGGAGGAAGAGGAGGAGGAGAAGGAGGAAGAGGAGGAGGAGGGAGAAGAGGCAGAGACAGAGACAGCGACAGGGACAGAGAGACAGAGTCGAAGACAAAGTCAAAATCCCGATCCACGAATCGAGACGCAGACAAAGAATAACAAACCCGACAATAATTGAAAAAAAAAAAAACAAGAGAAAAAACACCAAACCAAGAAAAACACACAAAAAACAAAAACAAAAGAAGAACGAAAAAAAAAAGAAAAGAAACAAAAGGCAGAAAAAAAAACACCTATAAACAGAACCAGAAGAAGGAAAACGCAAAATAAACACAAGAGTTTCGTTCGAGTGCTTGCATCAACCGCCAAAATTAATGCCTCTGGGATTGGGTTACGCAGAGAAATAGCAATAAAAGCTGTAATAAAAAAAAGAAAACAGATGGAGGTAAAAAAAGAAAGAAAGATACAGTCGATGATTGGGAGGAGAGGAAGGGAGGGAGATGGGGAGGGAAGGAGGGAGGGAGGAAGGGAGGGTGATGGGGGAGGGAGGAAGGGAGGGTGATGGGGGAGGAAAGAGGGAGGGGAAGGGGGGGGGGGA
>NC_051399.1:0-12500 GCF_015228065.2 Penaeus monodon
TGCGGATATGTTTAGACCATTATTATTTTTTTTAACCATGAACGATAAAAGAAACAAAACGAATAACACTAAGAAACACATGAAACACAAGTAAAACTAAAACATGAAACTAGAACTTCAAATCAAAGATACAAACAGTAAAACGAGCACATAAAACACATTGAAATAAAATAAGAAAGATACCGAAATAAAACACGAACTTTAAAATGCTTAAAAATAACTTAATAAAAAGAAGCACTGGTCTATAGGCTCCACTACCTTGATTAAAAAGGACACAAATGTCTCCCAATAACCTAGCTGAAAAATGCATCACGACCACTTATCTTTTTACTGAGAAGGCCCATTCTGGGGTTCTCACCACGACCTCGTCTGACCAGAGAAACCACAAGACCCCCTTCTCGGTGCTTCTCACCTCCCCTTCTAGCGGGAGTTTGTATAAATGAGGGTGCCCCTCTTTTAATAAAAGTGTTTGTAAAAATATTAAAAACTATATAAAAGAAAGGTAAAATAACTATAAGATAATCAAATAACTAAAGTGTATATAACCCGTAGTTTAAAGGATTAATTTACAAAAGTAAGATCTTTCTCAAACTCCCGTGTTTTTGTTCCTTGTATATCGTGTTCGTGTTTTATTTTAGTAGGATAAATATAAATAAAAGAAGTAAGTTTTAATACAACACAATAAAAAAAATAAAACAAAACGATAAAATACAAAATAAGAAGGCAGGCACGTTTTCTATGTGCTCCTCTGGCAGTGCGTTTTCTATAAGTGTAGCCTCAGGGCGAGTGTAGAGCATCCTTACCCTCGGGAGATAAAAACCGTCCTCTACAGGCGGAGAGGGAGCGCAGGCATTTTATAATAAAGCAACTTCTGCGGGAGAGCAAGAGTGAGAGGTGTGTACATATGATTGAAGGCGTGGTCACTAAATGCACAGTGATCCACGACACCACCCTACTCCATGATACACACCAGGGTAATGGGGGCCTCAGTCAACTGATATTGCGTGGCTTCTCTTGGCGAGTGTCTTCCAGTGTGCTAATGGGTGACTATAGCGAGGGATGGTGAGGGGAGAGGGGGGAGGGGCTGCCACCCTACTCTATAATACACACCAGGGCACTGAGGGCCCCAGTCAACTGATACTGCGTGGCTTCTCTTGGCGAATGTTCCCCAGTGTACTGCTGGAGTGTAGTGAACTTGCCTCTCATTATCCCACGCAACCTCTCTCTGCCCAGGTTATTCCCTACAGGATTTCGGACACAGATAAAACGCAGCTTTGGATATCACCATGACCTCAATTTCGTCAGTTCGGACGACGTCCCCGAACCGCTGCAGTAGCGGTCTGATTACGCAAACCGCTCGTTACCTCAGGAGCAATATTTCCAAATTATCGATTAACTGAAGCAAGCAAAGTCCAGCAACAGTACAAAGAGTCGCCATGAATACTACCTGCTCACAAAGTAAGTACATGTATAAGGTAACCAACGGGGAGCCGTGGATTCGCGAAAAATAACTGTATTGTTGTATTGCTGTATTATTGTATTGATTAATGTGTGAAGTGTTGATTGTTATGCACGAATCAGCATTTTTGTCGTATATATCGATAATTTTACAGGAACACACTGTTGTTCTCATATTCATAACTCATTGCTCACCTGTGGCACCGCAGGGGATGTGTTCAATACCAATCAAAAGATTAGCTGGTTTTTAATAGTTGCGAAGTTGCCTCTGACGCATACATTTGTATGTCTTTTTCCGATACCCGCAACACACTCTTTAGTTTACCATAGTAATTAACAGATTAACTGTGTATGAAAGTGTTTCCAAAGTTGCCACTGATGCATACATCTATATATCTGCTTCAGATATGAGATATTTCTCTGCGGTGATATAGAAAAATTCATAAAGAAACGAAAGAGCGACGATGAACCGGTCCTGTACTACGTCGCCATCGAGGATACTTACAACATAATCAAGAGAGCACACATCACTACAGGTCATGGCGGGCAGGATCGTATGATCAAAGAAACAGCAAAGAAATACGCTAACTTCACACGGGAAGTGCTTGAATTGTTTAAATCGTACTGTGAAGAGTGCGAGAGGAAAAGAAAGAGACCAGTTACAAAGGGTGTGGTTGTTCGACCCATCTTGACAGATGGATTTTCTTCTCGCGGCCAAGTGGACTTGACTGATATGCAATCGATGGCATAGGGTTCCTACAAATGGATTATGGTCTATCAAGACCACCTCACCAAATTTTGTGTCCTGCGTCCGCTACCGTCAAAACGTGCAGCAGAAGTGGCGCATCATCTCAATGACATATTTCTCTTGTTCAGAGTGATAATGGATCAGAGTTCACAGCCGAAGTGATCAGTGAGCTGAAAATCATCTGGCCCAAACTAGTCCTCGCTCATGGAAAGCCTCGACATCCACAGAGCCAAGGATCCATGGAAAGAGCAAACGGTGACATCAAAGACATGCTGGTTGCATGGATGGGAGACAAGAACACCACGGATTGGAGCATTGGAATCAAGTTTGTCCAGTTCCAGAAGAATTCCAGCTTGCATGCAGGTATTCACAGATCACCCTCTACAGCTATGTTTGGATGTGAGGCCAAAGTTGGCCTGACATCGTCCTCGCTGCCTGATGAGGTAATTCAAAGGATGCAGTGTGAGGATGATCTGTTAGCTGTACTCACCACCGGTCAGAACGGAGAGGAACCAGGTCCTGTTCCCAGTGCTGAATCAGCTGAAGTTCACTTTGATACGGAACGTCCCAGTCCTCCTTCAGTAGCCCCCAACACCCGGTACCTGTTCAACTTGTATCAGCCAAGGTTCATGTTAATGCGGAGCATGGCCATCATCCGTCAGTAGACCAGAACCATCCGGTACATTGTTGTTCTCAAACAGCCAATCTTGACATCGATACTGAACGTGGTTGTCATCAGTCAATAGTCTCCAGCACCCAGAGAGAGACCAACCCTGCTGTCAGCCGAGCAGTAACTTTGGTCAACCACGGTGCATCGCCTGAAAACGATTTGAGCTGCAGAGAGAATAATATCATTGCCCAGAGAAAAGGAACCTGTACGAGTCAATTTGCCCAGGCTGAACGCATGGTCAAATGGAGTCAAATTGACCTTACAGCCGGCGAACCACTTGATAATGCTGCTGTCCCTATTCCACATTCTCGGTGTCATCTTGGAACGTGACCAAAATGACATGTACACCATTGGAGTTAAGGCAGGAGTTCTGAAGGCCAAGCTGTCATGCAACCAGTTTGACTTATGCCCTCAGCGCCTTCTGGGAGAGGAGTCCATCAGTCTCTGTGAGAAGCCTTTACCTTTGAATCGAACTGTGGTGGACAGGGTTTTGTCAATTACAACTGCGCAGGACCCAAAAAGTGTCGAACAAACAGATGTAAGTGCTTTAAAAACAAAGTTAAATGTAAATGTAGGTGCCACACCAGCATGACTTGTGCTAATAAAGTCTAAAATTGGACCTCTTTGACAATGCTTCAATTCAGGGATATATAACTGAAAATTATGTGAACAGTATTTACATGTCATCATCATATGCACAAATGAAGGACAACTTGTATGGTACCTAATTGTATTTCATGACCTGAAGGAATGTGTGAACAGTATCATTTGCACCATAACTTGCACAAACAAATTACAAAGTGTGAATACTTGCACATGCGTGTATTAACGTTTTTATGAATTGAAATAAAGTGTGAATAGTAGTTGATATCTTTGCGTTATTAGTTCAGTCATTTCATGAAATAACTGGTCCCATTTTTAAATCATTACATGGAATGAGTGGGTATTTGCGTCATTACGTGAAATGACTGGTGGTCACAGCCATTACACGTAATGCCTAACAATGTTAGGCATTACGTGTAATGACTGGTTTCATATATTGCCTGTAACACGAATATATATATATATATATTATATATATATATATATATATATATATTATATATATATATATTATATAATATATATATATATATATATATATATATATATATATATATATATATATATATATATATATATATTATATTATATATATAATATATATATATATATATATATATATATAATATATATTATATTAATATATATATATTGAGGGCAGATGCTTAAAAGAGAAAGCAGAGCAGGGCACCTGCATCCGCTCAAGGAGGAAAGGCTGGGAATAGAGGTTTGAAGCATACCATTTGGTCTTGCTATGTATTGTTTACATCGATCGGCACTGCGTAAAACACTGTATTAAGCATGTAGGGATACATGCACGGCATCTTTCAGATGGTTCCTGATGATCCAGTCTTCACTTGGGTTGTCGCGTGTTTGGGTTGTGGGTGTGGGGGAGGTTTCGCACTAATATATAGAAAGGCGACTCACATTATTTTCAGAAGCCGAAATATAAGGCTGAAGTGGATAGTAACATGTTTGGCAATCACCTTACTAAGTTGCAAGAAAAATGAGAGTGTAATAAGAACAATTTGTCACAAGAAGGGTAACTTGTCAAGTGAGGAAATGGTAATTACTTAGGATTTGTCAGGATTAGTGAGTTCAGTACAGTACCATCAAACTGTAGGGAGAAAAATTATTCGGACAAGAATCCTATATCTTCAGGCTAAATAGGCAAATACTTATGCTTATACAGGTGCGCATCTCAGGCGTGTCAATCATGTGAGCGTAAGTGTGCATAATTTCTCAGTGTGGCAGGGCACAGGATTCCTATGTTTACAGCCATGAGCCAGGCTTAAAATTAATTTACAGTAATAATAACTATGTAAGCCTATATAAACCTTAAAACCAAAGAAGCATAAATTCCAGCATTACTAAGGACAAAATAGCAAAGTTATGGATGACATAATGAAAATGATCAAGCAAATATAACATCAATCGGTAATTATTTGCTCTGAGAAAAGTGAAATATAATAAACTGTGCAATGTGAGGGCAAAAATTATAATAGACAGAAAAAATACACTATATCAATTAAGGAATGATTAGGGCAGGGGAATGAGGGTGAGGTGAGAGTGTGTGTCACTTAGGTCTGATCTGAGTGGTGACCGTTTGTTGTGTCATTAAACAATGATAGACAGCGAGAAGTTTTGTAATATAAAGTTAGTAATGTGTGTTGTTGAGGCAACTTGTAAGTAAGATGTAGGTGGCTATAGGGAAGGAAATAGTAAATCTGGCACTAATAGGCACAAATACTTTTAATAGTGAGAAAGTATTGGTAGTGCTGGGAAGAACTGTGACTTCATGACTGTGCTGCCGAAGGTTCGTGAAGAGCTGGTGAGGCAGGTGGGCTGGATTGGCGAGTGTTACAGTGTAGGGTGCGATTTTGTCAAGATGGTACAACAGGCGCGAGTGGTCAGCACAAAGTAGTAGGGTAGACATGGTGTGGGTAGGCGTGTATAGGAAGAGGACTTGGTAGCAATGGCTGGGTGGTAAGGGAGGTGAGGAGGAAAGACAATACCTTGTCCGCATATAGCGTGGATCAGCAACAGGCGTCGACGAGAAGCGCGGCATCGTAGGCGAATTAGCATTGGTGACTCCATTTCCCACTAGTCTTAGCTTATTGGGTTTACTGAGGAAGGTAGATATGAGACCCCAAGCGACCCCCCCATATCCCCGGCATCGAGGACGAGGGGGTGGATTTAGACCCTGTGTGGCTTGGTCTATCTGCCGTCTCTATCCTGTTTGACGAAATGTGTCCTTTTATGCGGCGGCTCCCTTCGAAGGCATATGCTTACTTACATCTTAGAAGTGCCAAAAGAGAAAGCATAGCAGGGCATCTGCAACCTCTCAAGGAGGAAAGGTAGCTGCTGGGGACAGAGGTGTGAAGTGTATCATCCAGCCTTTCTATGTATTGTGTGTGTGTGTGTGTGTGTGTGTGTGTGTGTGTGTGTGTGTGTGTGTGTGTGTGTGTGTGTGTATGAGCATATATATATATATATATATATATATATATATATATATATATATATATATATATATATATATATATATATATATAATTGGACCTGTACGTGTGTGCGCTGTTGTTATTATTATCATTATCTTTATTATTATTATTATTTTGATTATTATATTATCATTGTTATAGTTATCATTATTACTATCATTATTATTTTTTTCATTATCATTATTAAAATTATTATTATGTTTATTATCGTTATTATTTCATCATCATCATCATCATCATCATCATCATCATCATTACTATTATTACCATTATTATAATAATTATTAATAGTATTGTTGTTGTTGTTGCTATTGTTATTTTCATTATTATTACTTTTATTATTACTTTCATTGATGATAATAATGATGATGATAATGAGAACGATAATTATTATAATTATAATGCTAAAGATAAGAATGATAGATAATACTATCATTATTATTACTAATAACAATAATAATAAAGCTTATGATTATAATAATAATGGCAATATACCAATACAATTTTTAATAAGATTATTTTATTTTTGTTTATTTATTTATTTATTTAGTAATAGTACTATAAGTACAACCTTTATTAATTCCATGATTATTTAAACAATTAAATTTATTATCTCCATTATCAAATTGTCATATCAAATAGAAAAGATGGTATTTCATATCATTTTTTCTAATCTTAATTCACCTCCCTAAACGTTAAAACATAAAAAATCTTAATCTTTAAGTTTACCCGTTACATTCGTTTTCTTTTGTATGGACATTATCAGAGAAAACTGTAATTGTCGCATGGTCAGGACAATCATCACATGCTTGCATGCCTTCTCGCTTGCAGCTTCCACCACTGGCTAGCTCAGTGCGAAAAGGGGAGCAGCTTTTGCATAAATCTCCCTGCCAGGTCACAGCCTCTCCATCAGCAAGACTTCTGCAGTGCCTCCTCGTGGCCACCCATGGGTAACTGGGCACTTTGCGGTCCCAGACTAAACTGTGGGGGATCTCAGCAGCAGGAGGCCCTAGAGGTACGAGCTATGGCCCACCGGCGTGTGGACACGCTCTGGCTCTGTACCAACTCCTGCCCCATAGCTACCCTGGGGTAATGGGGCGGCTCGGGGGAGGTGGGCCTTGCCAGTCCTCCGCCCCCCCAGAAAGATCCACCGGTAACGTCAAAAATAGATGGATATGCTGGGGGGTGGGGTGTTGTCCCTCCCACCCAGCAAGTAAGGCGGGCTGTGGGTCCCACTGGGAGGGCAAATGTTGGGGCGCAGGATTGGAACGAGAGTTACTCGTCCCGCCTGTGCCCCGGCAGGCACCAACCCACCATGAAGCTTGTGAAGCAAAGCCCTCGGGAACCCCACAAGCGAATGGGCAGTCCCACAGCCTGCCGACCCCCTTTATTTGGAGCTGTGTCGGCGGGGGCGGCAGAGGTGGCGTGCACCCGGGGTGACCACCTGAGGTTTAACCTCAGGCATGCTTTCTGAGTAGGCGCTTGGAACATCTGGTCCTTGCTGCAGGATGAGCAGTTACCTCTGCTATCGCGGGAATAGAAGTGACTGGGAGTTGAGGTGGCTGCCCTCTCAGAGGTGAGAAGACCTGGTAGCGGCACAAGCAGTGTGGGTGGGTACACCTACTACTGGTCAGGCCGCAGCGATGGTCACCACCTCCAGGGTGTAGCCATAGCCATCTCCAGCTGACTTCAACCCTCGGTAGTTGAGGTGACACCGGTTGATGAGCGTATTATGGCATTGAGGCTGAAGCATGCTTTTGGCTTCATGTCTCTTATTGCTGTATACGCTCCTACCGATGCATATAAAATTGTTTGAAAGAGGCGTTCTACGCCAAACTTGCATCTGTGGCAGACAATTGCCCCCAGCGAGATATTCGCATTGTTCTGGGTGACTTCAATGCGGTATCCGGCTGTGACCGAGCTGGCTATGAGATCGTAGGGGTTATCAGTCTCTTTCCCCTAGTTTGCGGGGCCGTAGGAGCCAACGAGACCTAAGCCTCCGGCCTCCTGTTTCGGCACTGAATAATTGTCATTTGCGTATGTCTTGTGCACTATTACACTTGGTTTCTTCAGTAAGAAGAAATAAAATGTGTGAAACAGTCATTTGCCCAAAGCATTCACCAAAAATATAGAAGATTAAAAGCTTGTATAATGAATGAAACGCAAAATGAAATAATCAGAGTAAAATTAAGCTTATTACTTTATAGAAAACGTTAAAATAAATTAAATAAATGAGAAAACTTTACTGTTATCAATTGTATTATTGCATCATAGTAAGTCAAGATAAGTTTTTATATTTACTTCCATCATTCATTTATAATATACTTAACGTATTTTATCATTTCCATTTTAAAGCCTTTTGGAAAAAAACGAAACAAAAGTCAAAACTCAAAACTATTATTATTAAAATTAAATCGGCAACACAAAAGAAAAGAAAATAAACCTCTGAAAAACATAAAAGCACAGCACAAATACGCTTAAAAAGGGGAAATACCTCTTAATGCTGCAGACTCACTGTATGATTCCATAAAATGCACGTAAAGTAAAACAAAAGCACAAATAAAATGATAAAATCAGAGAACAATGGCGGTTATCTGAAGGATAGCCGACCGTGGTTAATGCGTAACTCAAACTAAGGTGGTTGACCCACCTTATTTATGCAAACAAGGTCGTGCACCAGGAGATGTTCGCGCATCTAGACTCATTTCCTCATTAAACGTTGTCTGTCTTCTCTAAATGTTTCTCTGAAAATACAAATTTCACTGTAGATTACCGTGAATTTTGAAAATTAAAGGAGGTTTAATTAAGAAAAATATACATAACACAATATAAACAGTAAAGAAGGGAACAAATGTACATAAATTCAAATAAACGGTAAAAATTATTTCCGTGGGCTAGCTGAGGGGTTTGGCACCAAATGCCCGTTGGAGATTTTCCTTCTGCCTTGTCCGTCGCCATCTTGGGCGCCATCTTGATATCCCTGTATCTACGAGGGCGATCCACTGACGTTATCCCTCGCAGGCCTTGAGGGTGACATCGTGACGTCGTTACCTCGATTATCTTGGGCCCAAATTTCTTCAAAAATCTAAAAATGTCCAGGGCGTCTCCATCCTTCTCCTGCAGCGCCTTTGTCAGGCGGTACCTTCTGCAGCACTGCCGTCAGTGTCTCCGTGATGCTGAGCGGGTGTGGGTTGCCAAAAGGAGCAGTAGGAGCGGCAGCTCACTACAAGATGTCTCTCGGCCCCCATGGCTTGGTTAGCTGATCCCAGGAGCGAGAATAGCCTCCTTCCCAGAAAATGAGGATCTCTGGCTCCTGGTACCAGCGCTCCAACCCACATCGCTGGACATGGTACAGCGATACGGGTACAGTGGCCAAGGAGATCGACCACATTCTTGTTAGCATGCAATGGAGAATCCTCCAGAACTGCAGGGTTTACCGGAGTGTTGAGTTCTGTGGCACAGACCATAGGCTGGTTGTGGCTACCCTGCGGTTCCACTTCAAAACTCCCCGTCCCTCCAGTGGCCACCCTAAGGTGTTTCACCTGGACAGACTAAGGGAGGAGGAGTGTGCCAATGGGTTCACCATGGCAGTCTCTGACTGATTCACAGAACTCAACAACCTGATGGACCCAGTTGCTCTGTGGGAGGTCTTCAAGGGCATAACACTCGAAGCAGCTCAGGAGTCTATTGACGTACACCCGAGGGCAAGGCAGAATTCCATCTCCCTGGAGACATTGGAGGCCACTGAAGCATGTCACAAGGCTCGGCTGAATGGTAATCAAGTCTTGCGTCGTTCCATGGTGTGTAGGGCTTGGACACTGCTGAGAAGGGACAAGGAACAGTTCATCAGGAATCTTGCTGAGGAGGTTGAAGGCCACTTCTTGGTAAATGACTTTCGCCCTGCCTACCAAGCCCTGAGAAAACTGAACTCTAAGCCCTCCTCACACATGACTGCAGTCCGATCAGCAGATGGACGGATCATCTCCGATCTGGGATTCTTGAACGTTGGGCTGAGTATTTTGAACAGTTGTACTAGGTAGATCCTCCAACAGTTAGCTTGGATGCAAGCAATATCTCAGTGCCTGTGCTGGAGCCACCCTTCAGTGAGGAACCTCCTACCCTAACAGAGGTTAGGATGGCGATTTCCAAGCTGAAGAGTGGGAAAGAAGCAGGCATATGTGATATCCTTGCTGAACTGCTAAAGGCTGGGGGTGAACGTATGGCGCGGGGCCTGCATACAGTTCTGACTGCCATCTGGCAGTCTGGTACCATTACCCCTGACCTGCAGAGGGGCATGGTCATCCCTCTCTGGAAGGGGAAAGGGGATCGTTGGGATTGTAGCAACTACTGTGGCATTACACTGTTCAGCATACCAGGCAAGGTTCTCGCCCACATTCTTTTGAAACGGATCCACAACCACCTACTGAGGCATCAGAGACTGGAGCAGTCTGGATTTACTCCTGGCAAGTCTGTGATAGACCATATACTAGTGCTTCTAATAATTGTGGAACGCCATCATGAGTTTGGTTGTGGGTCGCTTGCAACCTACATCGACCTCAAGAAGGCATTTGACTCGGTGCATCGGGAATCGCTATGGGAGATCCTGAGACTCAAGGGAATTTCAACACAGATTATTGGCCTAAAAGCAAGCCTTTATACTGGTACTGAAAGTGCTATGAAGTGTGGTGGGGGTATGTCGAACTTCTTCCCTGTTAATTCAGGGGTGAGGCGAGGCTGTGTCCTTGCCCCCCCCACACTTTTTTCAACCTTGTATGACTGGATAATGGGCAGAGTACTACCCAAAAGGGTCAGTGCGGAGCAAACAAAGGCAATATTAAGGTCTCGGACCTTGACTTTGCCGCCGATTTTTGCCATCCAAATCTGAGTCCTTGGGGAGTCACTTGTGGCGGCTTTTGGGCATTTAGCAATGAGGCGAAGCCCCTAGCCTAGAGGTCTCCTGGACCAAGCCCAAGATTCAGGACTTTGGGGGCTTTTTAGGGGAACCCGTTCAGTCCGATCCATGCTTGCGGCGAGGACGTTGAAGTCACAGAAAGTTTTACATACCTTGTAGCGGAGTCCATACTTGGGTTGCAGACCAGGAAGTCAGTAGACGGATTGGTCTTTGGGAACAGGAGCCATGAACTCGATCAACAAGAGCGTTGGAGATGGGGCGGTACCTATGCAGAAGGACAGCTGCGTGTCTTAAGGCCTTGATACTTTCCAGTTTTGCTCTATGGAAGCGAAACCTGGACGCTATCCAGTGCCTTGGAGTCTCGCCTTGATGCCTTTTGTAACAAGTCCCTTCGCCGGATCATGGGGTAAGTTGGCAGGACCAGTGTCCACCCGGCGGCTACACCGTGAGACTGGCAGGGGCCTGTTACTTGCATAATCGGGATGCCAACTCAGGCTATATGGCACCTAGCTCGCCTCCCTATGGACGACCCTGCCCCCAGGTTGTCTCTCTGCGAGACAACCCTGGGTGGAGGAGACCTGTGGGACGCCTAGGAGATCATGGCTTTGGGCAGCTCGACGAGAAACCCGTCGTGAGGAACTAGAGATGGGCCGTGTGCTGCCTGGAGACTCGCCTCAAGGGGTCCTCGTGGGTGGAAGCGAGGGGGGAAATCGGCCATGCCCCCCCCCGTGGGCGTTAGCCCCTTGATGATGATGATGATAAATATTATATAGTATTATAAATTTTTATATTATATATATAATATTATATAAAATATATTATACACTATATGTAATTTTTTTATTTTATATTAAATTTAATAATTTTAATAATATATATAATACGTTTTTACTATATATTATAAATATTATATTATAATTATTTTATTTTATATATTATAAAAATTATTATACTTTGTTTTTTTTTTTCTCTTTTTTTTTTCTTTCTCTTTCATTTTGTGTGTGTTGTGTTGTGGTGTGTGGTGTGTGTGGTGTTGTGTGTGTGTGTGTGTGTGTGTGTGTGCCCCTATACTTCACGCACACCACCACCCCTATATACATATACATAATCTACATACTTATCCCCATCGATGTCCCCTTTTGGTTTTTATTGGGGGAAGGGAGGGCCCACTCTGCTATTCTTTAGGGCCATTGAATATTGTACTTTTAAACTCCCATCACATAATATATTAATAAAAATATATATTATTATATAATAATTATAAAAATTAAAATTTACATTCTATATTTTTTTATATTATTTTTATTTAAAAATATTAATTTTATATATGTATATATTTTTATATATATATATATATATGCACCTGTGTGTTGTGTGTATTCATATTCTATACTATGTATGTATTGTTGTGTGGGGTGTGTAATAAATATAAACATGATTTTAATACAAACACACAAAAACACGTACCAGAAAAACACACACACACACACACCACACACAACACAACCCACACACACACCACACCACACACACACACAGCACCAACAACAAACCACACACAAAACACAAAACAACACACACACACACCCCCAAAAACACACAACA